>NC_064817.1:77557950-77572522 GCF_023721935.1 Panthera uncia
TCTTTAGAGAAGTGTCTATTCATGTCTTCTGCCCATTTCTTCACTGGGTTATTTGTTTTTCGGGTGTGGAGTTTGGTGAGCTCTTTATAGATTTTGGATACTAGCCCTTTGTCCGATATGTCATTTGCAAATATCTTTTCCCATTCCGTTGGTTGCCTTTTAGTTTTGTTGGTTGTTTCCTTTGCTGTGCAGAAGCTTTTTATCTTCATAAGGTCCCAGTAATTCACTTTTGCTTTTAATTCCCTTGCCTTTGGGGATGTGTCGAGTAAGAGATTTCTATGGCTGAGGTCAGAGAGGTCTTTTCCTGCTTTCTCCTCTAGGGTTTTGATGGTTTCCTGTCTCACATTCAGGTCCTTTATCCATTTTGAGTTTATTTTTGTGAGTGGTGCAAGAAAGTGGTCCAGTTTCATACTTCTGCATGTTGCTGTCCAGTTCTCCCAGCACCATTTGTTAAAGAGACTGTCTTTTTTCCATTGGATATTCTTTGCTGCTTTGTCAAAGATTAGTTGGCTGTACTTTTGTGGGTCCAATTCTGGAGTCTCTGTTCTCTTCCATTGGTCGATATGTCTGTTTTTGTGCCAATACCATGCTGTCTTGGTGATTACAGCTTTGTAATAGAGGCTAAAGTCTGGGATTGTGATGCCTCCTGCGCTGGTCTTCTTCAATATTACTTTCGCTATTCAGGGTCCTTTGTGGTTCCATACAGATTTTAGGATGGCTTTTTCTAGCTTTGAGAAGAATGCTGGTGCAATTTTGACTGGGATTGCATTGAATGTGCAGATTGCTTTGGGTAGTATTGACATTTTAACAATATTTATCCTTCCAATCCATGAGCACGGAATGTTTTTCCATTTCTTTATACCTTCTTCAGTTTCCTTCATAAGCTTTCTATAGTTTTGAGCATGCAGATCCTTTACATCCTTGGTTAGGTTTATTCCTAGGTATTTTATGATTCTTGGTGCAATTGTGAATGGGATCAGTTTCTTTATTTGTCTTTCTGTTGCGTCATTATTAGTGTATAAGAATGCAACTTATTTCTGTACATTAGTTTTGTATCCTGCGACTTTGCTGAATTCATGTCAGTTCTAGCAGACTTTTGGTGGAATCTATCGGGTTTTCCATGTATACTATCATGTCACCTGCAAAAAGTGAAAGCTTGACTTCATCTTTGCCAATTTTGATGCCTTTGATTTCCTTTTGTTGTCTGATTTCTGGTGCTAGAACTTCCAACACTATGTTAAACAACAGCGGTGAAAGTGGACATCCCTGTTGCATTCCTGATCTCAGGGAGAAAGCTCTCAGATTTTCCCCATTGAGGATGATATTAGCTGTGAGCTTTTCATAAATGGCTTTTATGATGTTTAAGTATGTTCCTTCTATCCCGACTTTCTCAAGGGTTTTTATTAAGAAAGAATACTGAAATTTGTCAAATGCTTTTCTGCATCAATTGGCAGGATCCTATGGTTCTTATTTTTTCTTTTATTAATGTGAGGTGTCACATTGATTGATTTGGGAATGTTGAACCAGCTCTGCAGCCCAGGAATGAATCCCACTTGATCACCGTGAATAATTATTTTTATATGCTGTTGAATTCGATTTGCTAGTATCTTATTGAGAATTTTTGCATCCATATTCATCAGGGATATTGGCCTGTAGTTCTCTTTTTTTGTGGGGTCTTTGTTGGGTTTAGGAATCAAAGTAATGCTGGTTTCATAGAATGAGTCTCTGCTTTAAATGTCTGGTAGAACTCCCCAGGGAAGCCATCTGGTCCTGGACTATTATTTGTTGGGAGATTTTTGATAACTGATTCAATTTCTTCGCTGGTATGGATCTTTTCAAGTTTTACATTCTTCCTGTGTGAGTTTTGGAAGTGTGTGGGTGCTTAGGAATGTGTCCATTTCTTCCAGGTTGTCCAGTTTGTTGGCATATAATTTTTCATAGTATTCCCTGAAAATTGCTTGTATTTCTGAGGCATTGCTTGTAATAATTCCATTTCCATTCATGACTTTATCTATTTGAGTCATCTTCCTTTTCTTTTTGAGAAGCCTGGCTAGAGGTTTATCAATTTTGTTTATTTTTTCAAGAAACCAACTCTTGGTTTCATTGATCTGCTCTACAGTTGTTTTAGTCTATATTGTTTATTTCTGCTCTGTTCTTTATTATTTCTCTTCTTCTTCTGGGTTCGGGGTGTCTTTGCTGTTCTGCTGCTAGTTCCTTTAGGTGTGCTGTTAGATTTTGTATTTGGGATTTTTCTTGTTTCCTGAGACAGGCCTGGATTGCCTGTATTTTCCTCTCAGGACCGCCTTCACTGCATCCCAAAGCGTTTGGATTGTTGTCTTTTCATTTTCATTTGTTTCCATATATTTCTTAATTTCTTCTCTAATTGCCTGGTTGACCCATTCATTCTTTAGTAGGGTGTTCTTTAACCTCCATGCTTTTGGAGGTTTTCCAGACTTTTTCCTGTGGTTGATTTCAAGCTTCATAGCATTGTGGTCTGAAAGTGTGCATGGTAGGATCTCAATTCTTTTAGACTTATGAAGGGCTGTTTTGTGACCCATTATATGATCTATCTTGGAGAATGTTACAGGTGCACTCGAGAAGAAAGTACATTTTGTTGCTTTGGGATGCAGAGTTCTAAATATATCTGTCAAGTCCATCTGATCCAATGTATCATTCAGGGCCTTTGTTTCTTTATTGATCCTGTGTCTAGATGATCTATCCATTGTTGTAAGTGGGGTATTAAAGTCCCCTGCAATTACCACATTCTTACCAGTAAGGTTGCTTATGTTTGTGATTAATTGTTTTATATAGTTGGGGGCTCTCACATTCTGAGCATAGACATTTATAATTGTTAGCTTTTCCTGATGGATAGACCCTATAATTATTATATAATGTCCTCCTTCATCTCTTGTTACAACCTTTAGAGTCTGTATAAGTATGGCTGATATAAGTATGGCTACTCCAGCTTTCTTTTGACTTCCAGTAGCATGATAGATAGTTCTCCATCCCCTCACTTTCAATCTGAAGGTGTCCTCAGGTCTAAAATGAGTCTCTTGTAGACAACAAATAGAGGGGTCTTGTTTTTTTTTTTTTATCTATTCTGACACCCTATGTCTTTTGGTTGGAGCATTTAGTCCATTTACATTCAGTGTTATGGAAAGATATGTGTTTAGAGTCATTGTGATGTCTGTAGGTTTCATGCTTGTAGTGATGTCTCTGTTACTTTGTGGTCCTTGCAACATTTCACTCACAGAATCCCCCTTAGGATCTCTTGTAGGGCTGGTTTAGTGGTGATGGATTCCTTCAGTTTTTGTTTGTTTGGGAAGACCTTTTTCTCTCTTTCTATTCTGAATGACAGACTTGCTGGATAAAGGATTCTCAGCTGCATATTTTTTCTGTTCATCACATTGAAGATTTCCTGACATTCCTTTCTGGCCTGCCAAGTTTCAGTGGATAGGTCTGCCTCTAGTTTTATGGTTCTCCCTTTGTAAGTTAGAGCCTGTTTATCACTAGCTGCTTTCAGAATTTTCTCTTTATCCTTGTATTTTGCCAGTTTCACTATGATATGTCATGCAGAAGATCAATTCAAGTTATGTCTGAAGGGATTTCTCTGCACCTCTTGGATTTCAATGCCTTTTTCCTTCCCCGGATCAGGGAAGTTCTCAGCTATGATTTCTTCGAGCACAACTTCAGCACCTTTCTCTGTCTCTTCCTCTTCTGGAATTCCTATGATACGGATATTGTTCCTTTTGACTGCATCACTTAGTTCTCTAATTCTCCCCTCATACTCCTGGATTTCTTATCTCTCTTTTCTCAGCTTCCTGTTTGTCCATAATTTAACCTTCTAATTCCCCTATTCTCTGCTCTGCCTCTTCAATCCATGCTATGGCCACCTACATTTTATTTTGCACTTCATTTATAGCATTTTTTAGCTTTTCATGACTATTTCTTAGTCCCTTGATCTCTGTAGCAATAGATTCCCTGATGTCCTCTATGCTTTTTTCAAGCCCAGCGATTAATTTTATGACTATTATTCTAAATTCTTGTTCTGTTATATTGCTTAAATAGTTTTTGATCAATTCGTTAGCTGTCGCTACTTCCTGGAGTTTCTTTTGAGGAGAGTTCTTCCGTTTCATCATTTTGGATAATCGCTGTGGTGGCTCCAAACTGCAGGGCACTTCCCCTGTGCTGTCTGGAATAACATGTGTAGTGGGTGGGGCCGCAGTCAGACCCAATGTCTGCCCCCAGCCCACCACTGGGGCCACAGTCAGACTTGAGTGTACCTTATCTTCCCCTCTCTGGGGGCAGAAATCACTGTTGCCCCTGTCTGGGCTACTTGCACACTGCCAGGCTTATGGTGCTGCTTTGATGGGATCTGGCGTATTAGCCGGGGTGGATTCACTTGGTGCACAGGGGTGGGAGGGGCAGGCTTAGCTTGCTTTGTCATTGGTGGTCCCCTGCAGGAGGGGCCCTGCAGCACCAGAAAGGAGGCAGACTCATTGGAGGGATGGATCCACAGAAGCACAGCATTGGGCGTTTGCACGGTGCAAGCAAGTTTGGTGACAGGAACTGGTTCCCTTTGGAATTTCGGCTGGGGGATGGGTGAGGGTGATGGCGCTTGCCAGGGCCTTTTTTCCCCCACTGAGCTGAGCTCTGTCTTCCGGGGCTCAATACCTCTCCCTCCCGGCATCCTCTCGCCCTCCCCGCTCTCTGAGAGCAGAGCTGTTGACTTTTAACATTCCAGATGTTAAGTCCCGCTGGCTGTCAGAACTCACAGAGTCCAGCCACTCCTCTTTTGCAAGCCAGACTTCAGGGGCTCTACCTTGCCGAGCGGGCTGCCCTTCCACCACCCTGGCTCCCTCCTGCCAGTCCATGTAATACACACAATCTCTCTGCCCTTCCTACCCTCTTCCATGGGCCTCTTGTCTATGCTTGGCTCCAGAGTGTCCGTTCTGCTAGTCTTCTGGCAATTTTCTGGGTTATTTAGGCAGATGTGGGTGGAATCTAAGTGATCAGCAGGACAAGGTGAGTCCACCGTCCTCCTACACTGCCATCTTCCCCCCTTTACTAGAAGCCATTTTCAACAATATTTCATAGTTCCTCACTGAGCCCTCCACACTCTGGTACAGGCTCCTCTGGGTATTAACTTTTCCTACTAGGTCACCCAATGAGCCCACACAACCTCAGGTCATTGGGGGAATTCATGCCTTAATAATTTGGGCTCAAGTGAAGGGACTCCCTCAACCCTCAGTGGCAGCCAAGGTTGTGATAGATGAGTGTATTCTTTGCTCCCAAACCAAACAATAGAGACTATCAAAGTGGGGATATATTCCAGGGGGAAACCAACCATACTTCTGTTGGCATATTTTTTTCATCAGCCAATTGCCCCCTTCTACTGGGGATTCCAAATATGCCATCACAATCATTAATACCTACATGGGACTCCTCTTGGTGACCCCCACCCAGAATTTCTCTTTAAAACAGGTAATACCTTCCTTGCTAAATTTGTTCTGGCTCCCTTTGGATCAACAAACATTATTGACTCTGACCAGCATACTAATTTTACCTCTCAGGAGACTCAACAGTGGTCGATCCATTGATTGGTACATCAATCTAGACTATTGCTGTAATGCAGCTAACTTCATTGAGCACCATAAAAGCCTTCTTTTTTTTTTCAAGTATAGTTGACATGTAATAAAGTATATTAGTTTCAGGTTTACAACATAGTGATTTAATTATTATGTCAATTAGGGGCAGGAGTTAAGATGGCAGAGAAATAGGGGTACCAGAATTTCCTCATCCCTCATACACAGCTGTATTGAGGTCAGAACACTTGGAACACCCAGGAAATCTATTTGCAGAGTGACAAAAAATCTTCACAGGTAGAGGGAGACAGCTTGGCAGGACAGAGGTGGGTGTACACAAATTGGGGGAAATAAAACAGTGTGGGCACAGAAGGGAAGGATCCCATTCTGTGGAGAGACAAAAGGGAGAGAAAGAGAAGCTGTGGATTGAGGGAGGTATTGTGTTAGGACAAGAGAAAAACCTCTCCAGACCACAGACTAGAGAGCAAGAAATACAGAGAGGGCCAGTCTCTACTTTGTAAACAGCCTTAGGAGCTGAAGATTGGGATTTTCAAAAGTGCATGACATTCTTCAGATCGGATGGAAGCCGGCTGTGTGCACACACCTGGGGGGGGACACGGGGGGAGCCAGCTGTTGCGGTAATTATCTCAGCAGAGCACTGGTAGAGAACAGTCCCTTCCTTGAGTACTGTGGAGAATTTATTGCCCTGCCCCCCCCCAAGGACAAAAGACCCTGCAGGCGCCAGCTATATTAGCAGAGCAGAGTGCCACTACCCTAGAACCAGGTCTGGGTGGTGCAGGATCCTTTAAGGCTTCGGGTTTTGAATCCCAGAGGAGTGTCTAGGAGGCCCAGGAGACTGTGGGGCAGGGCAAGCTGACCACCCATGCTACTCTGTGAGGACTGCCTAAACAGTGTGGTTTGAGACACCCAGTCCAGGGAGGAGAGCTTGGGGTCTTGCCATTTTCCTCCCCATCACCAACACGGTGGGGCTTCAGGGAATAGGACAGCAGCCCCCAGTGGAGGTGGGACCTGCTTAAACCAAACCCCACCCCTCCATGCCTGGTTACTGCTTATCTACTGGAGTGGAACTAACACTGAGTGAACCAAGGGCCTCTCCTCCAGAACAGCACAGCCACCAGTCCCAGGAGCCAACAGCCAACTCTCCTGCAGTTTTGTATGTTAGTCTGTTGCTCTTTTTCTTCTCTTTTTTCTTTTCGTTCATTCTCTTTTCTCTTCTTTTTCTTTCTACTTTCTTCTTTTTTTTTTCCTTTGGAATCCGGCTCATGGTTTCTGATTTGATTTTTGGTCAACTCTTTTTATATATATATATATATATATATATATATATAGATAGATAGATATAGATAGATATGATATATATATATATCATATATATATACCAATATATATATGATATATATATCTTATATATATATCTTATATATAAGATATATATTATATTTATATAAACATATATAGATATAAATATAAATATAAATATATATATGTATCTTTCTCTGCTTTGTTTGCCTGTTTAATCAGGCATTTTTATTCTATTCTTTTTACACCTTTTCTATATGTCCTTCTCTTTATTTTCTTTTCTCTCTCTCTCTAGATTAATCGTTATAGTTTTTTTTAATTTTCTGCTTGGTATTTTTTCCACCCCTTTCATTTTTCTCTTTGTATGGGATCAGTCCCCTGCACTTTCCTTTTCTCCAGCGTTACTTCAATGAACAAATCAAAGCACACCTGATGGAGGGTCTAAACACTCCACCACTATGAGCAAAGAAGAGCTTTGTAGAGGACTGACCAGTGGGGTAGAGTAGCTAAAACCAACAACAGAGTGCACACAACACACTTCAAAAACACTTCATAAAGTGCCAGGCCCTAGAAAGTGTATGACCTCTTTTTTAATATAGTAATTCTTGGAGGTGCAGGACACATAACAAGCTATTAAAACACGTAAATGACAGAAACCTAGCCAAAATGAAAAAACAGAAAAATTCTCCTCAAAAGAAATTCCAGGAAGAAATGACAGCCAGAGAATTTCTCAAAACAGATATAAACAATATATCTGAACAAGAATTTAGAGTAACAGTCATAAGACTAACAGCTCAGCTTGAAAAAAGCATATAAGACAGCAGACAATCTATTGCTGCAGAGATCAAAGACCTAAGAAATAGTCACAATGAATTAAGAAATGCTATAAATGAGATGCAAAATAAACTGGATGCTGTGAGAGTGAGGATGGAAGAAACAGAGGAGAAAATAGGTAAAATAGAAGATAAAATTATGGAAAATGATGAAGCTGAAAAAAAGAGGGAAAGAAAATTACTAGACCATGAGGGGAGAATTAGAGACCTAAGTGATTCCATGAAACAAAATAATATCCATATCATAGGAGTTCCAGAAGAAGAAGAGAAGAGAGAAAGGGGCAGAATGTTTATTTGAACAAATCATAGTTGAGATCTTCCCTAATATGGGGAAGGAAATAGGCATCCACGTCCAAAAGACACAGAGAACTCCCTTCAAAATCAACAAACACCACAACATATCATAGTGAAATTGGTAAAACACAAAGATAAAGAGAGAATTCTGAAAGAAGCTAGGAACAAATGGGCCTTAACCTACTAGGGTAGACACATACAGGCAGTAGAAGACCTGTCCACTGAAACTTGGCAGCCCAGAAGGGAGTAGCAGGAAATAGTCAATGTGCTGAATAGGAAAATATGCAGCCAAGAATCATTTATCCAGCAAGCTGTCATTCAGAATAGAAGGAGAGATAAAGGCTTTCCCAGACAAACAAAAACTGAAGGAGTTCATCACCAGTAAACCAGCCCCACAGGAGATCCTAAAGGGGACCCTGTGAATGGAAAACAGCAAAGACTGCAAAGGGCCAGAGATACCACCACAAGCACAAAACCTACAGATAACACAATCACACTAAATCCATAGCTTTCAATAATCATTCTCAATGTAAATGGTCTAAATGCCCCAATCAAAATACATAGGGTATCAGAATGGATAAAAAACAAGACCCATCTATATGCTGCCTACAAGAGACTCATTTTAGACCTGAGGACACCTGCAGAATGAAAGTGAGGAGATGGAGAACTATCTATCATGCTACCAGATGGCAAAAGAAAGTCAGAGTAGCCATACTTATATTAGACAAACTAGATTTTTGAAAGAAAGACTGCAACAAGAGATTGAGAAGGGCACTATATCATAATTAAGGGATCTATGCATCAAGAAGAGCTAACAATTGTAAATATTTATGCCCCCAACATGAAAAAACCCAAATATATAAATCAATTAATCACAAACATAAATAAATGTATAGATAATAATACCATGATTGTAGGGGACATTAATACTACACTTACATCAATGAACAGATAATCTGGGCAGAAAATCAATAAGGAAACAATGTCTCTGAATGGCACATTGGACCAGATGGACTTAACAGATATATTCAGAATTTTCATCCAAAAGCAGCAGAATACACATTTTTCTCAATGCACATGGAACATTCTCCAAAATAAATCACATACTGGGTCACAAAACAACCCTCAACAAATATAAAAGAATTGAGATGATACTATGGATATTTGAAGATCACAACACTACAAAATTTGAAATCAACCACAAGAAAAAATTTTGAAAGCCCCCAAACACATGGAAGTTAAAGAACATTCTACTAAATAATGAATGGGTCAACCAAGAAATTAAAGAAGAAATTTAAAAATATATGGAAGTAAATGAAAATGAAAATATGACAGTCTAAACCTTTCGGGATGCAGCAAAGACAGTCCTAGGAGGAGAATACATTGCAATTCAGCCCTATCTCAAGAAGCAAGAAAGGTCCCAAATACACAACCTAACCTCACACCTAAAGTAACTAGAAAGGCAGGAGCAAAGAAAGCCCAAAGCCAGCAGCAGACAAGAAATACTGAAGATTAGAGCAGAAATAAACAAGATAGAATCCAAAAAAAGAAAAAAAAAAACAACAACAGTAGAACAGGTCAAGGAATCTAAGAGCTGGTTTTTTGAAAGAATAAACAAAATTGATAACCCCCTAGCCAGACTTCTCAAAAAGAAAAGAGAGGACCCAAATAGCTAAAATCACGCATGAAAGAGGAGAGATCACAACCAAAACAACAAAAATATAAATAATTATTAGAGAATACTATGAAAAATTATATGCCAACAAACTGGACAATCTGCAAGAAATTGAAAAATTCCTAGATACACACTACCAAAACTCAAATGGGAAGGAATAGAAAATTTGAACAGACCCATAACCAGTGAATTAATTGAATCAGTTATCAAAAATCTATCAACAAATAAGAGTCCTGGGCAAGATGGCTTCCCAGGGGAATTCTACCAGACATTTATTTTATGTATTTATTTTTAAGAACTTTACTTATTTTTGAGACAGAGACAGAGCACGAACGGGGGAGGGTCAGAGAGAGGGAGACACAGAATCTGAAACAGGCTCCAGGCTCCGAGCTGTCAGCACAGAGCCCGACGTGGGGCTCGAACTCACAGACCGCGAGATCATGACCTGAGCTGAAGTCGGCCGCTTAACCGACTGAGCCACCCAGGCGCCCCTCTACCAGATATTTAAAGCAGAGATAATACCTATTCTTCTCAAGCTGTTCCAAAAAACAGAAATGGATGGAAAGCTTCCAGACTCATTCTATGAAGCCAGCATGACCTTGATTCCCAAAGTAGACAAAGACCCCACTAAAAAGGAGAATCACAGGTCAATATCCCTGATGAACATGGATGCAAAAATTCTCAACAAGATACTGGCAAATCGAATTCAACAGTATATTGAAAGAACTATTGACGACGATGAAGTGGGATTCATTCCTAGGCTGCAGGGTTGGTTCAACATTCGCAAATCAGTCAGCGTGATACATCACATTAATAGAAGAAAGGATAAAGGATATGATCCTGTCAATAGACACAGAAAAAGCATTTGACACAATATAGCATGCTTTCTTAATAAAAGCCATCAAGAAAGTAAGGATAGAAGAAACATACCTTAATGTCATAAAAGCCATATATGAAAGACCCACAGCTAATATCATCCTCAATGGGGAAAGACTGAGAGCTTTCCCTCTGAAATCAGGAACATAACCGGGATGTCCACTCTCACCACTGTTGTTTAACAAGTGTTGGAAGTGGTAGCCTCCGCAGTCAGACAACAAAATGAAATAAAGGCATCCAAATTGGCAAAGAAGTCAAACTTCCACTCTTCACAGATGACATGATACTCTACATGCAAAACCCAAACGACTCCACCAAAAAACTGCTAGAGCTGATACATGAATTCAGCAAAGTCGCAGGATATAAAATAAACATACAGAAACCAGTTGCATTTGTATACACTAATAAGGAAGCAACAGAAAGAGATATCAAGGAATGGATCCCATTTACAAATGCACCAAGAATCACAAAATACCGAGTATTAAACCTAACCAAAGAGGTAAAAGATCTGTACGCTGAAAACTGTAGAAAGCCTATGAAAGAAATTGAAGAAGACACAAACAAATGGAAAAACATTTCATGCTCATGGATTGGAAGAACAAATATTGCAAAAATGTCAATACTACACCCTTCTGGTTTCATTGATCTGGTCTATCGTCTTTGTTTCTCTATCATTTGTTTCTGCTCCAATCTTTACTATTTCCTTCCTTCTGCTGGATTTAGGCATCATTTGTTCTTTTTCAAGCTCCTTTAGGTGTAAGGTTAGGTTGTTTATTTGATATTTCTCTTGCTTCTTGAGGTAGAACCGTATTGCTATATACTTCCATCTTAGAACTGCTTTTGCTGAATCCCAAAGATTTTGGACCATTGTGTTTTCATTTTCATTTATTTCCATGTACTTTTTAATTTCTTCTTTGATTTCCTAGTTGACCCATTCATTGTTTAGTGACATGTTATTTAACCTCCATTTATTTGTTGTCTTCCCATTTTTTTTTTCTTGTGGTTGACTTGTTTCATAGAGGTCAGAAAAGGTGCATAGTATGACTTTCATCTTTTTTACTTTTTGAGTCCTCTTTTGTGATCTAATATGTGATCTATTCTGGAGAATGTCCCATGTTCAGTTGAAAAGTATGATTATTATGCTGTTTTAGGATAGAATGTTCTGAATATATCTGTTAAGTCCATATGGTCAAGTGTGTTATTCAAAGCCATTGCTTCCTTGTTGATTTGCTGCTTAGATTATCTGCCCATTGATGTAAGTGGGTGTTAAAGTCTCCTATTATTATTATATTATTATCAATTAGTTCCTTTATGTTTGTTACTAATTGTTTTACATATTTGGGTGCTTTCATATTTGGGTGCATAAATATTTACAATTGTTATATCTTCTTATTCGATTGTCCCTTTTATGATTATATAATGCTATCTTTGCCTATTGTTACAGTGTTTGTCTTAAAGTCTAGTTTGTCTAAGTATTGCTACTCCAGCTTTCTTTTGACATCCTTGTGTGTGATCAATGTCTTTCCCATCCCTTCACTTTCAATCTGCAGGTGTCTTTAGGTCTAAAATGAGTCTTCTGTAGGCAGCATATAGATAGGTCTTGTTTTTTAATCCATTCTGACATACTATTTCCTTTGATTGGAGCATTTATTCCATTTACATTCAAAGTAATTATTGATATTTATTTATTACCATTTTATTACTTGTTTTGTCATTGTCTCTAGACATTTTCTCTGATCCGTTCTTGTCTTTGTCACCTTTGGTCTCATTTCCACTCGAAGGGTCTCCTTTAATATTTCTTGCAGGGCTGGTTTAGTGGTCACAAACTTCTTTAGTTTTTGTCTGGGAAACTCTATTTCTCCTTTTCTTCTGAATGATAGCCTTGCCAGATAGGGTATTCTTGGCTGCAGATATTTCCATTCAGCACTTTGAAAATATCATGCCACTCCCTTCTGGCTTGGAAAGTTTCTATTGGTAAATCCCAATAGCCTTATGGGTTTTCCCTTGTAAGTTAAGGACTTCTTTTGTTTTGATGCTTTTAAAATGTTTTCTTTATCAGTATATTTTGCCATTTTAATTATGTCTTGTTGTGGATCTGCTTTTGTTGACTTTGTTGGGGGTTCTCTGTGTCTCTTGGATCTGGATATTCATTTTCTTCCCCAGATTAGAGAAGCGTTCAGCTATTCTTACTTCAAACAAATTTTCTGCCCCCTTTTTTCTCTCTTTTTCTGGGACTCCTATAATATGAATGTTACTACAATTGAAGGACTCACTGAGTTTCCTAAGTATGTTCTCATTTTGCCTAATTCATTTTTCTCCCTTAGGTTCAGTTTAATTATTTTACTCTGTCTTCTAGGTCATTAATAATTCATCCTTCTGCTGTTTCCAGCTTGCTGTCCATTCCATCAAGTGATTTTCTCACTTTGTTTATTGAGTCCTTTATCTCTGCTCTTACTCCTTATCTCTATGTAAAGGTTCTCATGCATGTCTTCCATTCTTTTCTCAAGTCCAGTGATTATCCTTATGATCACTGCTTTAAATACACCATCAATGCATTGCCTGAAGATGGCGGCGTAGGAGGACGCGGGGCTCACAACGCGTCCTGCCGATCACTTAGATTCCACCTACACCTGCCTAAAGAACCCAGAAAACCGCCAGAGGATTAGCAGAAGGGAGTCTCCGGAGTCAAGCGCAGACGAGAGGCCCACGGAAGAGGGTAGGAAGGGCGGCGAGGCGGTGCACGCTCCACGGACTGGCGGGAGGGAGCTGGGGCAGAGGGGCGGCTCGCCGGCCAAGCAGAGCCCCCGAGTCTGGCTGGCAAAAGTGGAGGGGCCGGACAGACTGTGTTCCAACAGCAAGCGCGACTTAGCGTCTGGGAGGTCATAAGTTAACAGCTCTGCTCGGAAAGCGGGAAGGCTGGAGGACAAAGGGAGGGAGAGCTGCTGAGCCCCCGGACGGCAGAGCTCAGCTTGGCGGGGAACAAAGGCGCTCGCCAGCGCCATCTCCCCCGCCCATCCCCCAGCCAAAATCCCAAAGGGAACCAGTTCCTGCCAGGGAACTTGCTCGCTCCCCGCAAACACCCAACTCTGTGCTTCTGCGGAGCCAAACCTCCGGCAGCGGATCTGACTCCCTCCCGCTGCCACAGGGCTCCTCCTGAAGTCCATCACCTAAGGAGAATCGAGCTAAGCCTGCCCCTCCTGCCCCCGTGCACCTTGCCTACCCACCCCAGCTAATACGCCAGATCCCCAGCAACACAAGCCTGGCAGTGTGCAAGTAGCCCAGACGGGACATGCCACCCCACAGTGAATCCCGCCCCTAGGAGAGGGGAAGAGAAGGCACACACCAGTCTGACTGTGGCCCCAGCAGTGGGCTGGGGGCAGACATCGGGTCGGACTGCGGCCCCGCCCACTAACTGCAGTTATACACCACAGCACAGGGGAAGTGCCCTGCAGGTCCTCACCACTCCAGGGACTATCCAAAATGACCAAATGGAAGAATTCCCCTCAGAAGAATCTCCAGGAAATAACAACAGCTAATGAACTGATCAAAAAGGATTTAAATAATATAACAGAAAGTGAATTTAGAATAATAGTCATAAATTTAATCGCTGGGCTTGAAAACAGTATACAGGACAGCAGAGAATCTCTTGCCACAGAGATCAAGGGACTAAGGAACAGTCACGAGGAGCTGAAAAGCGCTTTAAACGAAATGCAAAACAAAATGGAATCCACGATGGCTCGGCTTGAAGAGGTAGAGGAGAGAATAGGTGAACTAGAAGATAAAGTTATGGAGAAAGAGGAAGCTGAAAGAGAGATAAAAAAATCCAGGAGTATGAGGGGAAAATTAGAGAACTAAGTGATACACTAAAAAAAAATAATATACGCATATTTGGTATCCCAGAGGAGGAAGAGAGAGGGAAAGGTGCTGAAGGGGTACTTGAACAAATTATAGCTGAGAACTTCCCTGAACTGGGGAAGGAAAAAGGCATT
>NC_064817.1:77582522-77584136 GCF_023721935.1 Panthera uncia
GAGAAAGTGGTCTAGTTTCAACCTTCTGCATGTTGCTGTCCAGTTCTTCCAGCACCATTTGTTAAAGAGACTTTTTTCCATTGGATGTTCTTTCCTGCTTTGTCAAAGATGAGTTGGCCATACGTTTGTGGGTCTATTTCTGGGGTTTCTATTCTATTCCATTGAAGACCTTCCTTTTGATGTAGGTGTTTATCTTTATAAACTTCCCTCGTAGAACTCTTTTTTCTGCATCTAATGAGTTTTGGTATGTTATGTTTCCATTTTCATTTGTTTCAGTTTTTTAATTTCTTTTTTAAACTTTTCTTTGACCCATTGGTTGTTTAGGTGTGTGTTTTTTACTTTACACATGTTTGTGAATTTCCCAGTTTTCCTCCCATTACTGATTCCCAGTTTCATACCATTTTGATAAGAAATGTTACTTTGTATAATTTCAATCTCCTTACATTTGTTAAGACTTGTTTAACTGGGGCACCTGGATGGCTCAGTCAGTTAAGCGTCCAATTTTGGCTCAGGTCATGATCTCGGAGCTTGTGAGTTTGAGCCCCGCATCGGGCTCTGTGCTGGCAGCTCAAAGCCTGAAGCCTCCTTTTGATTCTGTGTCTCCCTCTCTCTGCCTCTTCCCCAGCTCGTGCTCTCTCTCTCTCTCTCTCTCTCTGTCTCTATCTCTGTCTCAAAAATAAATAAGCTTTAAAAAAAATTTAAAAATACTTGTTTTAACTGAACATATAATCTGTACTGGAGAAACTTCTATGTGTGCTTGAGAAGAATGTGTATTCTGCTACTGTTGAATAGAACGCCCTTTATATGTCTGTTAGGTCCTTTAAGTTTAAACTATAGTTCAAAGTTCAATGCTTCCTTATTGATTTTTCTCTATGGATTATCTATTCAATGCTGAAAGTGGGATACTGAAGTCCCCAACTTTTATTGTGTTATCTACTTCTCCCTTCAGATATGTTATTATTTGGTTAATACATTTAGGTGTTCTGATATTAAGTGTGTGTGTGTGTGTGTGTGTGTGTGTACACATACTACACATACACACAGTTGTTACATCCTTTTGATGAGTTGACTCTTTAATCATATAATAAACTTCTTTGTTTCTTTTTTTAAAGGATTTTTTTCTAAATGTTTATTTATTTATTGAGAGAGAGAGAGAGTGCTAGCGGGGGAAAGGGGCAGAGACAGAACAAGAATATTAAGCAGGCTCCATACTCAGTGCAGAGTCTAATGTGAGGCTTAATCCCATGACTGTGAGATCACGGCCTGAGCTGAAATCAAGAGTCAGACATTTAACTGACTGAGCCACCCAGGCACCCCTAAACTTCTTTGTTTCTTTTTAGAGGTTTTGACCTAAAAATCTATTTTCTCTGATATAAGTATAGATACTTCTGTTCTCTGTTGGTTTCCATTTGCATAGAATATCTTTTTCCATCCCTTCACTTTGATCCTATGTGTGTCCTTAAAACTGAAGTGAGTCTATTATAGGCAACACAGTTGTGTCTTTTTTTTTTCAACTTTTTTTTTTTTTTTTTTTTTTTTTGATAGAGAGGGAGAGAGAAGGAAAGGGGGGGGGGGGGGGAGGGGGGGGGACAAAAAAAAGGGAAAAAGGTCCAG
>NC_064817.1:77584236-77594410 GCF_023721935.1 Panthera uncia
TTCCCGCGTCAGGCTCCGAGCCATCAGCCCAGAGCCTGACGCGGGGCTCGAACTCACGGACCGCGAGATCGTGACCTGGCTGAAGTCGGACGCTTAACCGACTGCGCCACCCAGGCGCCCCTACAGTTGTGTCTTTTTATATCCATTCATCTACTCCATGCTTTTTGATTGGATAATTTATCCAATCATCCAAAATAATTTACACTTATTGATAGGTAAGGACTTACTAATGCCATCTTATTAACTGTTTTCTGGTTGTTTCATAGTTCCTTTTTTCCTTTCTTCCTCTCTTAAGGTTGGGCTTTGTGAATTGATGATTATCCATAGTGCTATGCTCTGATGCCCTTCTCTATCTTTTGTATATCTAATGTAAGTGTTTAATCTGTGATTACATAAAACATCTTACAGTTATAACAGTACATTTCAATCTATGAATGTAACTTCAACTGCATATAAAATCTCATTTTACTCCCCAAATACACACTTTGTTTTTGATGTCAAAATTTACATTTTTTATAGTGTGTATCCATTAACAATTTGTAGCTATAATTATTTTTAATACATGTGTCCTTTAACCTTTATGTTAGAGTTAAGTAGTTAACATATGACCAGGATTAGAGTATTCTGAATTTGACTATATATTTACCTTACCACTGAATTTTACACTTTCATATGTTTTCATTTTACTAATTAGCATCCTTACATTTCAACTTGAAGAACTCCTTGCAACATTTCTTGTAAGGCAGGTATAGTGGCAATGAATTCCCTCAGCTTTTGTTTGTTCTGGAAAGTCTTTATCTCTCCTTCATATCTGAAAGATAATTTCTCTGGGTAAAGTATTCTTGGTTTTCAGGGTTTTTTTTTTTCTTTCTTTCAGCACTTTGAATGTATCATCCAACTCTCTCCTGGTCTGAATGGTTTCTGCTGTGAAATCCACTGATAGCCTAATGGGTGTTCCCTTGTGTGAGGAATTTTTTAAAATCTCTTCTTGCTTTAAAAATTCTCTTTGTCGGGGTGCCTGGGTGGCGCAGTCGGTTAAGCGTCCGACTTCAGCCAGGTCACGATCTCGTGGTCCGTGAGTTCGAGCCCCGCGTCAGGCTCTGGGCTGATGGCTCAGAGCCTGGAGCCTGTTTCCGATTCTGTGTCTCCCTCTCTCTCTGACCCTCCCCCGTTCATGCTCTGTCTCTCTCTGTCCCAAAAAAAAAAAAAAAAATTCTCTTTGTCTTTGACTTTACAGTTTTACTATAATATGTCTTGGAGAAGATCTTTTTTGGGACTCATTAGCTTCATGAACTTAGGTGTCCACATTTCTCCCCAGATTTGGTAAGTTCTCAGCCATTAACTCTTTAAATAAACGTTCTTCTATCTTCTCCTCTTCTCTCTCTGGGATTCCAATAATGCATAGATTGTTTCACTTGGCAGCACCTCATAATTTATGTAGGCTTTCTTTACTCTTTTTCATTGTTTGTTTTCCTCTGAGTTAAGGATAATACTTTGATATGATTTGTCTTCAACTTCACAGATTCTTCTGTTTCATCATCTGCTTTTGATGCTCTCTATTGCATTTTTCATTTCATTCACTGTATTCTTCACCTCCAGAATTTTATTCTTTTCTATGATTTATTTTTCTGTGAAACTTTTTCCTGTATTGTTTTCCTGGTTTAATTGTCTTGCTGTGTTTTCTTATAGCTTACTGAGCTTCCTTAAAACAACTATTTTGAATGCTTTATTAGGAAAATCACAGATCTTCATTTCTTTGGGGTCAATTACTGGATAATTATTGTGTCCCTGTGATAGTGTCATCTTTCCTTGATTTTTCATATTCCTTCAAGTCTTATGTTGATCTCTTTGCATTTTTTTAAGTTTATAATTTTGAGAGAAAGAGAAAAGAGAGAGAAAGTGCAAGTGGGGGAGGGACAGAGAGAGGGGGACAGAGAGAATCCCAAGCAGGATCTGTGCTGTCAGTGCAAAGCCCCACACAGGTCTTGAACTCACAAACTGTAAGATCATGACCTGAACTGAAATCAAGAGTCAGATGCTTAACCAACTGGGCCACCCAGGCACCCCGATCTCTTTGCTTTTGAAGCAGTCACTTTCAGTGGCATTTTTTTGCCTGGCTTTAGGAAAGAGACACCTTCTGTTATCCCTGCTAGTGATTCTGAAGCTTTCTATTTTTCCTGCATGTGATCATTAACCATCTGCAAAGCCCACACATGTTATCCTTGAGGGTACACACAAGGAACCAGCCATATGGTGGGGGTGTATGTGGATGAGGAACGTGGAACATTGAGGGTGTCTGTGGGCCAGTCGGGGGGATTCACAGGTGAGTTATCCCCAGGAGCTTCTAGGTAAGTCCCCTGATAAAACCAGTTAAGAGTAGGGTTCATGTCCCTTTAATGCCCTCCAAGAGCCTGGTGTTATTTTCAGTCCTTCCCCACTGCCCACTCATGCAGTACACCTCAGTATTCTGCATCAGGTGAAAAAAGAGTGGGCCTTTTTGGCAGCTTCCCAAATAGCTGAGGATTCTTGTCACTCACTAATACTCTTACTTTCCCCATGGAAGAAATCATGGGTGGAGAGGATCTCTCTTGGCACAAAGCTATGCCACCCTAAAGGAAGGGCGATGCAAGTGCAGTAAAACTTTTCCTCTTATCATTTACAATGTGTCCAATTTCAGATTATTTTTGCTCCAGTAGTGTGGTAGAACTTTTCCACTAGACTCATGGACTTCCATGAAGGCACTCTTCTCTTTAGAGGATTATAAAAATTGATGTTCTGATGGGGAAGGAAGATAGTAGAAAATTCCTAGTCTATCATTTTGCTGATGTCACTCTGAATCTGTTAAGTTCTGTTATCTTGTGCTTTTGTTTCATTTGTCTCAGATAATTTTCTAAATTCTCTTGTAATTTCTTTTTTGATTATTTGGTTAAGAGTAGTTTAACTTCCATACATTTGTAGATTTTCCTGTTTTCTGCTATTGATTTCTGATTTCATTCCATTGTGGTCAAAGAGACTTTGTATGAATTCAACCTTCTTAAATTTGTTAAAAATTGTTTTGTCATGTGATGTGAACATGTTCATGTATGCTTGAAAAGAATGTGTATTCTGTTGCTGTTGGATGAAATGTTGTATATACATCTGCTAGGTCTATTTGGTCTATGGTGTTGGTCCAGTACTGTTTCCTTATTGATCTTCTGTCTGGTTATTCTATCAATAACTGAAAGTGGAGTATGTAAGTCTCCTATTATTTTTATATTGCCTTTTATTTCTCCTCGTTTTGTCAATGTTTCCTTCATATATCTGGAAGCTCTAATATTAGGTGCACACAATCATCATATTCTCCTGGTGAGCTGACCTTTTTATATTTATATAATGTCCTTCTTTGTCTCTTAACAATTATTGTCTTAAAGTTTACTTTGTCTAATATAAGTGTGGCCACCCCCGTTCTCTCTCTGTTCCTGTTTTCATGAAATATCCTTCCCATCTTTTCATTTTTAGTCTCTATGTATCCTTAGTTCTAACATGAATGCCTTGTAGACAGCATCTGGTTGAATCTTGTTTGTCATCCATTCAGCCAATCCATGTCTTTTAATTGAGGTGTTTACTTAATTTACATTCAAAGTAATTACTGATAGTGAAAAACTATTGCCACTTTGTTCATTGTTTTCTGTGTGTCTTGTAGTATTTTGTCCTTCCTTTCATCTCTTGTGGTCTTCCTTTCTTTTTGTTGAATTTTTGTCATAATGTGTTTCAATTGCCTTCCATTTATCTTGTGTATATTCTATATTTTGTTATTATCATTGCAATTAGATAAATATTTTAAAGTAATAATCTATTTTTTATTTTTATTTTTTATTTTAGAGGGAGAGCACACATGCACGTGCTAGCAGAGGAGCAGAGGGAGAGAGAAAGAGACTCTTAAGTGAGCTCCACACTCAGCGCAGAGTCCAATGTGGGGCCCAATCCCACAACCTTGGGATCATGACCTGAGCTGAAGAGTCAGACACTCAACCGACTGAGCTACCCAGGCATCCCAATAACAATCTATTTTAAACCCAAAGCAACTTAAATCCAATCACACAAAACACTGATCTTTAAATCTCTGTCCCCAAAACTTCATGTTATTGATTATACAAATTCCTTTTTTATACTGTGTATCCATCCATTAACATATATTTATAACTACTTTTTTATGCTTTTGTTTTTTAAATTGCATACTAGTTTTTAAAGTGATGTGTGCACTTAGGACATTATGAGATTCTTTATCTATATATTTACCTACACCAGGGAGTTTTATATTTTCATATGGTTTTGTGTTGTTATTTTTCTTTAACCTCAACTTGAAGGAATCCTTTCAGTATTTCTTGTAGGGAAGATGTAGTGGTAAACTTCCTCAGCTTTTATGTAATAAAATATTAATTTCCTCTTCATTTCTGAAGGACAGTTTTGCTGGATATAGTGTTCTAAGATAGCAGGGATTTTTCTTTCAGCACATTGAATAAGTCATCCCATTCCATTCTAGCCTGCAAGGTTTCTGCCGAGAAATCCACTATAATTTTAATAGCTCACTTGTATGTAGTGAGTTACTCTCGCTGCTTTCAAGATTCTCTCTTTGTGACTTGTGATAGTTTATTTAAATGCGTCTTGGTGTAGGTCTCTTTATATTTATCCTAGTAGGAGTTTTATGAGGTTCTTGAATTTGTATATTCATTTCTCCTCAAATTTGGGGTTTTCAGCCATTAGCTCTTCCAATAGGTTCTCTGTTTTTCTCTTTCGTCTACTTCTGTAACTTCCATAATGCATATGTTGTTCCTCTTGATGGCGTATCTTAAATTCTGTTCACTTTTTTTCATTCTTTTTTTTTTTTTCTCCTCTGTCTCAGTAATTTTGAAGTCATTTGAGTTCACTGATTCTTCTGACTGGTCAAGTCTACTGTTGAACCTCTCCAGTGAATTTTTCAGTTCAGTAATTGTATTCTTCAGTTCCTGAATTTTATGTCTTTCCTTGATAATTTCTAACTTTTTCTTGATATTTTAACTTATTGCATGGATTTTTCCCCTGATTTTGTCTGTGCTCTCTTTTAATTCATTGAGCATCCACATTATGGCAATTATTTTGAACATGTTGCCTGGTAATTCATATATCTGTTATTCTAGGGCTGGCTTCAGGATATTTAATTTGTTCCTTTGATTCAGCCATGTTTCCCTGTTTCTTTGTGTACCTTGTTAAGTTCTATTGGGTCTTTAGCATTTGAAACACCAACCACCTCTCCCAGTTTTCGTGATCTGGTTTTGAATAGGGAAGACTCTCTTATCACTCAGCTAGAGATTCAGGAAACCTCTAAAGCTTTTTCTGAGGATACATTTTCTCTGGGCTTGTGTGTAAACTCCTAATTGAGGAGATTTAACAATTTCCATTTGCAAGCTCCCCCTGGTGTCTGTTTGAGATACTGCAGGCTCTCAAGTAGTATACTAAACTACAGTGCTGGAGCAACATCTAGTGTCACTTTGTGGTATTGCAGACTCCGGTGCATGTTAATCTCTCTTGTTCTCTAATGCTTCCAAACTGACACCATTCTAGAGTCCAGGCAAGTCAAAAAACAGTCTCTCAGGCAACTCCCCCAGAAGTCATAATATTGGGTGTGTGTTCTACTCTTCTCTTTCCCTCCCAAGGAAAAAGTAGGGGCTTGAGAGTTTTCTCTCAATCATGCCTACTGTGCTAGGAGGAGGGACTCTAGTGAGTACCATGAATTTTTCTACCCCGCTTTGATGCAGTTGGCTTCATGCTCATCTGGGGCGCAGGAACATCTTAACTGGTCTCTTGATTTCTTACAAAGGCAATTTTTCTGTGTATTACAGTTAAGTTGGTGCTTGTGTGGGGGAAGGAGGTTCTGGGGCTTCCTATTCTGCTTGGGGGAAGGAGGTTCTGGGGCTTCCTATTCTGCTATCTTGCTGAATACACTACCCATGAGTCTATTCATTCTTTTTAAAACAGCATTATTGAGTTATAATTCACACCCCACACAATCTAACCATTTAAAGTGTACAACTCAGTGGTTTTTAATATATTTACAGTGGCTTTTTATATATATTACAGATACAGGCAAGGACCACCACAATTTTAGAACATTTTTATCACCTCGAAAAAGGAACCTTGTACAATTTAGCTATCCATACACTCTCATTTACTATGAGACTAATTTACTATGTCTATAGATTTCCCTATTCTGGATATTTAATATGAATGGAATCATATGAAATCATGGTATTTTAAGCCTGGCTTGTTTTGCTTAGCATAATGTTGTTAAGCTTCAACTATGCAGCATTTATCAGTACATCATTACTTTTTATGACTGAATAATATTCCATTTTGTGGTTGTACTACATATACAAAAGAATTTTACAAATATCTCTCATTTAAAAATATTCAACAAAATAACTAATTAAACCCAAAAATATATAAAAATAATTATATACCAGGACCAGTTTCTTCCAACTATGTAAGTCTTGTTCAGTATTTAAATACCAATATAATGCATTATATTAAGAGGCTAAAGAAAAAGAATGGTATCAATTCTTGCTGAAAAAGCACTTGAGAAAACCTATATGTGAATTTCAATAAAGCTATTTTTTAAAGTCTCAGTAAACTATGAATAGAAGGGAACTTACTTTGAGTATTTTTACATCTATATTAATAAGAAATATTGTTCTGTCGTTTTATATTTTTTGTGGAATGTTTGACAACTCTTGGCATCAAGGCAGTATTGGTCTCATAGAACAAAGCTAAAGCTGTTCCTTCTTTCATTTTTCCAAGAGTTTATATAGAATTAATATTAATTCTCCTTTAAATGGTTAGAATTTTCCAGTTAAGTGATATGGTCCTGGGGCTCTTGTTACAGGCATGTATTTTATTGATATAATTTGCATACCATAAAACCCAACCTTATAAAGTGTACATTTGTCAATTAGTATGTTTACAGAGCTGTACAACTATTACAATTAATTTTAAAATATATTTATCTTTAAAAGAAATTGTATACCAACTGGTATTCTCCTACCCACCATGCTCTCCACTATATTCCTATGTAACCAACAATCTACTTGCTATCTATGTTTTTGCATATTACAGGCATTTCATATAAATGGAATTATAAAATATATGGTCCTTTGTGACTGGCTTCTTTCATGTAACATACATGTTGTTAAAGTTCATCCATGTTGTATCATATATCAGTACTTCACTGTTTTTGATGTTTATTTTTGAGAGAGAGAATGTGATCAGGGGAGGGGCAGAAAGAAAGGGGGACAGACGATCTGTAGTGGGCTCTGCACTGACAGCAGCAGGCCCGATGTGAACCTTGAACTTATGAACCTTGAGATCATGACCTGAGTCAAAGTCGGACGCTCAACCCACTGAGCCACCCAGGTGCCCCAGTACTTCAATGCTTTTAATGTCTGAATAATATTCCATTGTTTGGATATGTCACATTTGTCTATCCATTAGTTAATGGACATTTAGGTTGTTCCCACATTTTTGGCTATTATCAGTAATGCTGCTATGAACATTGTGTACAATTTTTTGTGTGAACATGTTTTCAGTTCTGTTGGGTATACACCTAGGACTGGAATACCTCTATGTTAACTTAATGCTTAACCTTTTAACACTTTATTTCATATAGCAGTTGCACCATTTTCCATTCCTAACAATGTGTCAGGATTCCAATTTCTCCATGTCTTCATCATTTGTTTTTGTCTAGCTTTCTTATTATATAGCCTTCCTGCTGTGTGTGAAGTGGAATCTCATTGTCATTTGGACTTGTATTTCTCTAACAACTGATAATGGTGAACATCTTTGCAAATGTTTATTGGTCATTTATATATCTTCTTTGGAGAAATGTCTACTCAAATCCTTTGTCCATTTCTAAGTTGGGCTGTATGTATTTGAGTTGAAAGGCCGCTTACATGAATGTTAAGAGTTCACACATTCTAGATACTAGACCCTAATCAAATATATGATGCAAATACTTTCTCCTTTTTGTGGATTTACTTTTAAATTTTATTCAAAATGAATTTTCAATGAATAAAATTTTATTTCACTAATGTCATTTGAAGCAAAGAAATTTTTATTTTTGATAAAGCATAATTTATCTATATTATCTTTTGTTGTTTTTTTCTTTAGGTATCATATCTAAAAAGCCATGACATAATCTAAGCACAAGATGTACACCTATGACCTTTTTTAAATTAAGTATTTAATTCCACTGTAGGTAAAATACAGTATTATATTCATTTCAAGTGTACAATATAGTGATTCAACAATTCCATACATTACCCAGTGCTCATCACAACTGCACTCCTTAATCCCCACCACCTATTTCACCTTCAGGGAAACGCCAAGCAAAACTACAATGAGGGGCACTTGCATGGCTCAGTCAACTAAGCGTCTGGCTCTTGATTTTGGCTCAGTTCATGATCTCACAATTTGTGAGACCAAGCCCCACGTTGGGGTGTGCTCTGACAGCGATGAGCCTCCTTAGGAATCTCTCTCTCTGCTCCTCCCCTGCTCACACTCACTCTCTCAAGACAAAACTTCAAAACAAAAACTACAATGAGATATCACCTCACATCTGTCAGAATGACTAAAATCAAAACTACAAGAAACAAGAAGCATTGGCAAGGATGTGGAGAAAAAGGAACCCTCTTGCACTGTTGGTGGAAATGCAAACTGGTGCAGCCACTGTGGAAAAATGTAGGGAGGTTCCTCAAAAAGTTAAAAATAGAATCAGGGAAGATGACGGTGTAGGAGGATGTTGGGCTCACAGCGCGTCCTGCTGATCACTTAGATTCCACCTACACCTGCTTAAATAACCCAGAAAACCGCCAGAGGATTAGCAGAACAGAGTCTCCAGAGCCAAGCGCAGAAAAGAGGCCCATGGAAGAGGGTAGGAAGGGCGGAGAGGCGGTACGAGCTCCGCGGACTGGCGGGAGAGAGCCGGGCTTGCAAAATCGGAGGGGCCGGACGGAGTGTGTTCCCACAGCAAGCGCGACTTAGCGTCTGGGAGGTCATAAGTTAACAGCTCTGCTCGGAAAGCGGGAAGGCTGGAGCACAAAGGGAGGGAGAGCTGCTGAGCCCCCGGACGACAGAGCTCAGTTTGGCGGGGAACA
The DNA here is from genome assembly GCF_023721935.1 of Panthera uncia. Lineage (NCBI taxonomy): Eukaryota > Metazoa > Chordata > Mammalia > Carnivora > Felidae > Panthera > Panthera uncia. The sequence continues at coordinate 77,593,401 of NC_064817.1, forward strand.
AAGGCGTTCGCCAGCTCCATCTCCCTTGCCCATCCCCCAGCCAAAATCCCAAAGGGAACCAGTTCCTGCCAGGGAACTTGCTGGCTCCGCGCAAACACCCAACTCTGTGCTTCTGCAGAGCCAAACCTCCGGCAGCAGATCTGACTCCCCCCCGCTGCCACAGGGCCCCTCCTGAAGTCGATCACCTAAGGAGAAGCGAGCTAAGCCTGCCCCTCCTGCTCCCGTGCACCTTGCCTACCCACCCCAGCTAATACGCCAGATCCCCAGCACCACAAGCCTCGCAGTGTGCAAGTAGCCCAGATGGCCATGCCACCCCACAGTGAATCCCGCCCCTAGGAGAGGGGAAGAGAAGGCACACACCAGTCGGACTGTGGCCCCAGCGGTGGGCTGGGGGCAGACATCAGGACTGACTGCGGCCCCGCCCACCAACTCCAGTTATACACCACAGCACAGGGGAAGTGCCCTGCAGGTCCTCACCACTCCAGGGACTATCCAAAATGACCAAACGGAAGAATTCCCCTCAGAAGAATCTCCAGGAAATAACAACAGCTAATGAACGGATCAAAAAGGATTTAAATAATATAACAGAAAGTGAATTTAGAATAATACTCATAAAATTAATCGCTGGGCTTGAAAACAGTAAAGAGGACAGCAGAGATTCTCTTGCTACAGAGATCAAGGGACTAAGGAACAGTCATGAGGAGCTGAAAAACGCTTTAAACGAAGTGCAAAACAAAATGGAAACGACGACGGCTCAGACTGAAGAGGCAGAGGAGAGAATAGGTGAACTAGAAGATAAAGTTATGGAAAAAGAGGAAGCTGAGAGAAAGAGAGATAAAAAAATCCAGGAGTATGAGGGGAAAATTAGAGAACTAAGTGATACACTAAAAAGAAATAATATACGCATAATTGGTATCCCAGAGGAGGAAGAGAGAGGGAAAGGTGCTGAAGGGGTACTTGAAGAAATTATAGCTGAGAACTTCCCTGAACTGGGGAAGGAAAAAGGCATT
>NC_064817.1:77599410-77796684 GCF_023721935.1 Panthera uncia
TGAATTACTGGGACCTTATGAAGATAAAAAGCTTCTGCACAGCAAAGGAAACAACCAACAAAACTAAAAGGCAACCAACGGAATGGGAAAAGATATTTGCAAATGACACATCGGACAAAGGGCTAGTATCCAAAATCTATAAAGAACTCACCAAACTCCACACCCGAAAAACAAATAACCCAGTGAAGAAATGGGCAGAAAACATGAATAGACACTTCTCTAAAGAAGACATCCGGATGGCCAACAGGCACATGAAAAGATGTTCAACGTCGCTCCTTATCAGGGAAATACAAATCAAAACCACACTCAGATATCACCTCACGCCAGTCAGAGTGGTCAAAATGAACAAATCAGGAGACTATAGATGCTGGAGAGGATGTGGAGAAACGGGAACCCTCTTGCACTCTTGGTGGGAATGCAAATTGGTGCAGCCGCTCTGGAAAGCAGTGTGGAGGTTCCTCAGAAAAGTAAAAATAGACCTATCCTATGACCCAGCAATAGCACTGCTAGGAATTTACCCAAGGGATACAGGAGTACTGATGCATAGGGGCACTTGTACCCCAATGTTTATAGCAGCACTCTCAACAATAGCCAAATTATGGAAAGAGCCTAAATGTCCATCAACTGATGAATGGATAAAGCAATTGTGGTTTATATACACAATGGAATACTACGTGGCAATGAGAAAGAATGAAATATGGCCTTTTGTAGCAACGTGGATGGAACTGGAGAGTGTGATGCTAAGTGAAATAAGCCATACAGAGAAAGACAGATACCATATGTTTTCACTCTTATGTGGATCCTGAGAAACTTAACAGAAACCCATGGGGGAGGAGAAGGAAAAAAAAAAAATGAGGTTAGAGTGGGAGAGAGCCAAAGCGTAAGAGACTGTTAAAAACTGAGAACAAACTGAGGGTTGATGGGGGGTGGGAGGGAGGGGAGGGTGGGTGATGGGTATTGAGGAGGGCACCTTTTGGGATGAGCACTGGGTGTTGTATGGAAACCAATTTGCCAATAAATTTCATATATTGAAAAAAAAAAGTTAAAATAAAAACACCCTACAATCCAGTAATTACACTACTGGGCATTTACCCCCAAAATACAAAAGCACCAATGCCTTTTTGTAAAAATTTTACAGTTGGGATTTTACATACGGGTTTTTGATACACTGAGTTAATTCACATATATAGGATGAGACAGGGGTCCAGGAAGATTTGTTGACAAGACTGTTCTTTTTCCATTGAATTGTCTTGGCATCTTTATTGAAAATCAAATGAACACAGACATATTGGTTTATTTCTGGACTCCCAATTCTATTCCACTGATCTATGTAAGTATCTTCATGACAGTATCGCACTGCTCTGATTACTGTAGCTTTGTAGTAAACTATGAAACAGCTAAGATTCTCTTAGCTCTTATGGGTTCCTTATGAATTTCCATGTGAATTTTTTTAATGTTATTTATCGTTAAGAAACAGAGAGTATGTGCATGGGGGAGAGGCAGAGAGAGAGGGAGACAGAGAACCATCTGACACAGGGCTTGAACTCACAAACCATGAGATCATGACCTGAGCCAAAGTCGGACACTCAACCGACTGAGCCACCCAGGCACCCCATGAAATTTAAAATCAGAATGCCAATGTTAGGGAAAAACAAGTATTGCAATTCTGATAGAGATTGCATTGAATTGGTAGATCATTTTGGCTAATATTACCATCTTAACAATATTAAGCCCTCCAATCTATAAACAGAATATCTTTCCATTTATTTAATTTTATCCAATGATGTTTTGTAATTTTCAGTGTACAAGTCATGCATTTCATTGACTATTACTAATATTTTATTCTTTTTTGATGCTATTGCAAATAAAATTATTTTCTTAAATTCATTTTTGAATTAATTGCTAGTATATAGAAATAGGACTGATTTTTATATTGATGTTGTATCCTGCAATGTTTCTGAACTCATTTATTAGTTCTAATAGTTTTGTATATGTGTGTAGATTCCTTAGGATTTCTTATATAGAAGATTATGTGATCTGAAAGTAAACACAGAAAGTAAATACTTTCTGACCTGGATGGGTTTTTTTCCCTATTTGTTTGTTTCAGGTTTAGTAAGGTATAACTGATAAAAATCGTATGTATTTAAGGTATACAATTTGATGTTTTGATATATGTATACATTGTGAAATAATCACCACAATCAAGTTAATTACCATCTCCATTATCTAATATAATTACCTTTTTGTGTATGTGGTGAGAATATCTCTTAGCAAATCTCAAGTTTACAATACAGTATTTCTAATTAGTTACTATGCTATACATTAGATCTCTAGGACTTATTTATCATGCATAACTGAAACTTTGTACCCTTTTCCCATCTCCCCATTTTCCCCTCACCTCAGCCCCTGGCAACAACCATTCTATTCTCTGCTATGAATTTGACTGTTTTAGATTCCCTATTTGCATTAGTTAGGGTTTTCCAGAGAAACAGAACCAAGAGGATAGATGGATGGATATAGAACTACAGATACAGATATAGCTACATAGATATAGATAAGAGGGGACTACAAATTAGTCATGTGATTATGGAGGCCAAGAAATCCCAAGATCTGCCATTTGCAAGCTGCAGAACTAGGAAAGCTGGTGGTGTAATTCAGTCTGAATGCAAAGGCCTGAGAAATGGGGGAATAATTGTGTAAATTCCAGTCTGAGTCTAAAAGCCCAAGAGCCAGGAGTGCCAATCTACAAATGCAGGAGGAGATGGATATTCCAGCTCAAGCAAAGAGTAAATTTGCCCTTCCTCTGTCTAATCTATTTAGGCCCTGAATGGATTGGATGATGCCCACCCACATTAAGTGAGGGTGGCCTTTACTCAGTCTACAAATTCAAATGTTAATTACTTCTGGAAATATCCTCATAGACACACCTAGAAAACATGTTTTAGCAACAATCTGAGCATCCTGTAGCCCATTATGATGATACATAAAATAACCAACATAAGTCCACCACTTGTCAACTTGGCACCAATACATATCTCCTTAATCTCCAAATAAATAACAAGGTCATAATTCTACCTAACATGATACAGTTCTCTTGCATATAAAATATATTAATCCATTCTCCAGAAGATAAGGTAGAGTCCTTGAGTGGTGGTCACTCTTCTGATATTGTGTAACTTAAATACTATGATGTAAAATTAGCAATACTTAAAAACTGTTATTAAGTCAATTCATGATAAGGAAATAAGGAAACAAAGATATTTGCTTAATTTATGTGTATACACACCCACACATTTATAACAAAATGAGGAAATATTCATGGTAATTACAGTCCTCATTTCTGTAACTGGTAATGTGGTTGTAGGTGGTATTTATAACTTTCTTGTAATACCCATTCTATATTCCCTTTGCCTTCAGTGAACACCTACCTCAGCTGGTCACTATTTCTTTAGCTGGCAGGGTAACCCTAACTTTCATTCCTGAAGGGTATGGGCTATTAGTAGTCCTGCCTCAATTTGTTTGTGGTAATTTTCCATTGACTTTGATCACAAGTCATGGTAACACTAAGAAAAATCCTAAGAGATCTACTGTATTCCAGACATATTTTTCCTAAGTTCCATTGTGTAGTAGTAATCCAATTTTCCCAACAGTCAAGAACAATCACCCCAGGCAACATCATAACTCCTTTCTTTGCCTGTTGATTCAGAGGCATAAGGAGCCCAACGTGGCTGGATGGCAGTCTTAACTTCCAGTTCAATGGAATCATTGTTGTGTCACCCAACAGAAGCTTTCCTCCCTCTGGCACTAAGTCCTCTAGGCCAGCAGAACATAATGAGAACAGAAAACAAAAATTGTGCTAGTGGGTCATTATAATAGTGAGTGGTGCACTTTCATTTCTACCCCTTGATTACTGGACCTGTGAATCCTGACTATAGGAGATATAGCACCATATACTGGACACTTATTCAGAGCATATGGTTTTCTGAAGAACCTTGTCCTGGGCCTGCAAGGTATTGCCACCTAGCTGGGTACTGTAACTGAATCTTAAAATGTCATTCCACTGTTCTATTAAGCAAGCTGCTTCAGGATGATAGGGAATATAAGACCAGGGAATTCCATGAGCCCATCACCATACTTCTTTTGCAGTGAAGTGAGCTCCTTGATCAAAGGCAAAGCTCTGTGAAATACCATGATGGTGGATAAGGCATTCTTTACGTCCACAGATGGTAGTTTTGGAGGAATCACTGCATGCAGTGTAGGCAAGTCTGTATCCAGTAAGTCTATTCTGGTAAGGACAAATGTTGCCCCTTCCATGATGGGAGCAGCCCTATGTAATCAACCTGCCACAAGGTAGCTGACTGATTATACCAGGGAATGGTACCACATCAGGGGCTCAGTCTTGGTCTCTACTGTTGGCAGGTTGTGCACTCAGAGTTGGCCATAGCCATGTTGGCCTTGGTAGGTGGAAGTACATGTTGCTGAGTCTATGTATAACCACCACCCTGCCACCATGGCCACTTTGTTCATGAGTCCACTGGGCAATGACAGAAGTGTCTGTGAAAAGAGGCTGAATGGTACCTATAGAATGTGTCATCCTACCTTACATTAAACTATTCCTCTGGTAAGGTAATCCTTTGGTGACCATTCACACGGGACATAAATATCTTCACATCTTTTTCCTATTCAGAGAGGTCTGTCCACATACTTCTTCCCTAAATTTGTCACCTATTTTTCAATCATGTTCTTTCCAAGTCCCTGACCATGCCACAGCCCATGAACTGGTATATAATCACATGTCTGGTCATTTCTTTCCAAGCTAAATGAACCATCAGAGGTACTACCTGAAGTTCTGCCCACTGCATGGCCTTCCCTTCACCACTGTCCTTCAGGGATGTCCCAGAGAGGGGCTATCATGCTGTAGATATCCACTTTCAAGTGTGCCTGCATACCACATAGAACCATCTGTAAACCAGTTCCAAAGTCTTTTCTTCCTGCCAATTGATTGTAGGGAACTCCCCCATGAAGCAATAGATGCAGGCTAGGAGAGAGAAGGCAGTATAGCAGGAGTGGGGACCGTGGGCATTTGGGCCACTTCTTCATGTAACTTGGGTCTTTGGGGCCTGATCACATATATGCCAGTTCCATTTGATGATGGAGTGTTGCTGTGCATGCCCAACTTTAAGGCTTGCTGGGTCAGACAACACCCAGTTCATGAAAGGCAATGCAGGTCACATGATAACTTGGTGGCCCGTGGTCAGGTATTAGTCTTAGACCCAGGAGCAAGCCAAGAACAGTTTCTCAAAAGGATAGCATCTGCAGATGATGGCAGGGTCTTGCTCCAAAATCCTAAAGGACTGCACTGCAATTCACCTACAGAAATCTACCAAAGGATTCAAACACCATCTCTGTCACTGACACTTAAAGCACCAATGGATCTTCTGGATCATATGGCCCAAGTGCAGTACATCTTTCTCAGCAACCTGGACTTTTACAGAGCCTTCTCTTGTTCTGGATCTGTCAAAACTAGCAATTTTCAAGTCACTCAGTAAATGGACTGTAGTAACACACCCAAATAAAGAATATGTTCCTCCTAAAATCCAGAGGCCTACTAGGGACTGTGCCTATTTCTTAGTTGTAAAAGGGACCAAATACAACAACTTATCCTTCACCTTAGAAGAGATGTCTCAGTATTGATGCTCCACATCACTGGATCCATAGAAATTTCAGATAGAAGACCCCTGAATTTTAGTTGAATTTAATCCCCACCCTCTGACATACAACTGTATCACCAATAAGTCTAGATTAGTTGCTGCTTCTCACTCACTAGGTCCAATGAGTATAATATAATCAATACAATGGACCAGTATCACATCTTGTGGAAGGGAAAGGCAATCCAGATCCTTTAACTAAATCATGACATAGAGCTAAACAATTGATATACCCCTGAGGTAGGACAGTGAAGGTATATTGCTGATCTTGCCAGCTGAAAGCAGACTGCTTCTGGTGGGTCTTATGGATAGGTATGGGGGAAAAAATACGTCTGCCAGATCAACAGGTACATACCAGATACTGCATAATGTTAATCTGCTCAAGCAATGAAATCATAACTGGTACAGCACCTGCAACTGGAGTCACTACCTGGTTAAGCTTATAATAATCCATTGTCATTCTCCATCGGTCTTCTGTACAAACAGAAGATTTGAAGGATAATATGATAAAAATCACCCCTGCATCTTTCAAATCCTTACTGGTGGTACTAATCTCTGCAATCCCTCCAGGAATGTGGGGTTTTTAAATTTTATTATCAAAGTATTTTTGATTTATTATTTTCCTAGGTAATGTTCTAAAGGCTTCTACTTGCCCTTTCCCACCATCATAGCCCTCACTCCACAGATCAGGAAACCAATATGGGGATTCTGCCAGCTGTTATGTGTGTCTATTCCAGTTATGCATTCTGAACTGAGGAAATCCTCCAGTTCAGAATCCTCCAGTGGGTTTGGGGACCCACAGGACTCACTGAGATATAGATCTGAGCTAAAACTGCATTGATCACCTGAACTTCATAAGCCCATACTCTGACTGCAGGGCAACAGAAATGTTTCAGGTCTCCTAGAATCAATGTCAGTTCAAATCCAGTGTCCAGTAGTCCCTGAAAGGTCTAATTATTTCCTTTTACTGTACAGTTTCCTTGGCAAAAAACTACATGTCCTTTTGGACAATTCAGTAACAGTATAAATTTTCAGTAGTGTACTGGGGCCCTTCCTCAAGGGAACTCCCTTTGCTCAAAGGGTTGTGGGTCTGCAAACTGTTCCAAGTGTGGGAATTTATTGAGAAGCTGTGACTCTTGGTTTTTAGGATATGAATTAGACTTTTGTTTATGTGACCTAAAACTTTTCTGTTTACACAGATCAAGTAAGAATCTAGTAGGCTTCCTATTTCACTTTTTAGAACACAATAATTAACCAGTGCCATAAGTCTGCAATGAATCAGAAAAATCTGCTACTTTGACTCTACTGTCCATTACAGTAACCACACCCACCTTCCCTTTGGTGTTTGAGTGCCACCACTTGGCCCCTACTACTCCAGGAACCAATTACTCCCAATGCATTTAGGTTTCCCAATTGAGTGCTTATGGTTCCCACTGTTAAGGTCTGGCCTACAGAGAAGAGTAATCACAAAGCTCTGTAAGGATGCTAGGGCTCCAAACACAAAATTATTTCTCAAAATATTGGTGAGAGGTGTGATTTCTGGACCCTCCCAGTATGGATGAGTACATCTTAAATGACAAATCCACTCTAACAGTCCAACTTCACTAAGCCTCCAAACTCCTTCATCTATGTTAAACCAAGGGAGATGAGGCATTTCCAATTCACATAAGGTAGGCTACCTTTTGGTCCATATTTCAGCCAATCAACCAATTAAAGCCCTTTCTAACTTCCCAAGCTACAACATTACATGCAGAATCTCTGCTTAGTAAACTGTTGGAGGTCACTGAGAAGATGTGACCCCTGAATGACCCGTAAGCTAGACCCAGGCAATCAGATGCATAAAGCTTTTAAATAATGTTTGTGGAGAAGACTTTTAAGATTTGTGTTTGCCCTTGATGAATAATCTTATGGAAACCATAAACTAAATTTTAAGTAATATCAGTCGGTATTTTATTTTTTTTGTTTATTTTTGAGAGAGACACAGTGCAAGCAGGGGAGGGGCAGAGAGAGAGAGAGTGACACAGAACCCGAAGCCAGTTCCAGGCTCTGAGCTGTCAGCACAGAGCCCAATGCAGGGCTTGAACTCACAGACCACAAGATCATGAACTGAGCCAAAGTCAGAAAGAAGCTTAACTGACTAAGCCACCCAGGCACCCCTAGCATTTGGTATTTTAAAACTTAATCTGTTTCACTGTCAATCACAACATTCTCCACTTTGTTCTCCTTAATTTCCCACTGATCCCACCACTTCGTGTGTCAATCAGACTTTGTCACAAGCACTCAAACTTTAAGTCATGACAGGTTGTGTCTTCCAAGCTGTGCAAAATACCTACCAGAGTCTCCAACTTCTTATCCTGCTCTCCCACCTTGTCTGCTAGCCTCAAAGCTACCAGAGTAGTAAGTTAACAGCACATCCTTCCTTAATTTGGCTCTTCTGCCAACTTCCTAACTGGAGCTTCAGCCTCTAATTGGACTTAACTGCCCACAGTAGACAACCAGCTCAACAAAAGTAGTCATCTGTTTCCTTTCTTTGCTTTGATGCACTATGCAGTTTCTCAAACAAGCACATAGAAACAATCAGCATTTTCAGGTCAGGGGGTCTCTGTACTCAAGCAAAGATCAACAATCATCTAACATATGGGCTACCCCTCCCCACAGAGGTTGACAGCCAACTTAGGATTTCCCCCTATAGGTGCCTCTTTCCCAAGACCCATTTCTCCAGTCTCCTGGCTGGTTCGCCAATCGTTTATTCACAAATGGGCCCCATACACAGAGGGCTAGGAGAGAACAAAGAAAGATACACTCTAGGGGTGCCTAAGAAGCCCAGTTGGTTGAGCATCTGACTCTTGATTTCAGCTCAAGTCATGATCCTAGGGTTGTGGGATTAAGCCCCACATTGGGCTCCATGCTGAGCATGAAGACTGCTTAAGATTATCTTTCTCTCTCTCTCTCTCTCCCTCTCCCCTGCTTGCACTTCCTCACTCCCTATAAAATAAATAAAATGAGGGGAAAATTTTAAAACATAAAATAAAGAGACCACTCCAGATTGGTAGTAGTTTTAATAAGCAAGGGAACTTACATTCAAGATTTATCTTGGGCAGCTACAAGATGAATAAATCTCTGCATTCAATCACCAGAGCCTTACAAGTTTATATAGAGGCCTTAACTAGATTCAGTCACATATTCCTTCCAGATAGTCTCAGCCACACATTGCTCTCTCAAGGCTGCCTCCTTGAAAACAACTGCCACTGAGAATGGTGGACAGAATGTACATTCCAATGACAGGAGAGGGGGTAAGGAGACTCTGATTTCCCAGGTACAGCTTATGGGTCAACTGGCAGTCACATCCTCTCAATGACCTCCTCCGGCAATAATTCTAGTTATTTTAAAAAATGATGTCACAGTGGGGTGCCCAGCTGGCTCAGTAGGAAGAGCATGCAACTCTTGATCTCGGGGTCATAAGTTCAAGCCCCACTTTGTGTGTAGAGATTACTTAAATAAATATGACTTTAAAAAAATGATGTCACAAAAATAACCAAGTTCCCTTGCAAATGCATAATAATAAACTCTCATCAGATCTTTATTATGCAGACCATTTTTAAGTCTTTTGTCATTTGCAGACAGTTATTGTTTTATTCAGATGCTTTGCAAAAGTGTTCCTGCAAAAGTACTTCATCTTCAAGGAGATTCATGGAAAAGGTTCTGACAAGCAAAGGTTTCTCTGACAATTAAGACCATACCACTGAACTGAATAAGAATTTACAGAACTCTACTGAAAAAACTGATGATTTCATTAAACTGCTAACAAAAGATCAAAATCAAGAATTACATGAGGCTAAATGATAAGAATATAATTATTTTTATGACTTTTTGTTCAAAACATTGCTAGTTCTTTTGTGTGTGTTTTACACATTAATTTTTTTTCTCTTTTCTCTTAAACTATTAGCAATTTGCTAACATATACATTTGTCAATAATGATAAAAGTTTTCTCCCTACCTGATCTCTCCAGAATTCAGAAACTCTTACTGATTATTCTTATAGTCATGACAATATAGTTATTTGCGTAAGTTCAATGAAAACCCATTCTTCTTATAACAGGGCACAATTAGAAACACTGGTTACATTACCAGCGCTTTGACTACAATATCATATTCAAAAATGTGCATAGAATCAGATATGACCAGACAGCATTAAGGAACACATTATCACGGTTAAGAACTTCCCTTCCTACCAAGGGATGGATTGAGAGCATATTCCATCAACCCACCTCTGAGATACCCAACACCATGAAAGTAAAGGTATGGAAGTCACAGGAAACACCAATTCCCAGATTCTAAGCATGGATCAATGTGCTATGCTGCTGAGATACACCATGCCCCATCATTCCTCAAAAGGGGTTATCTACTGGAGTTTGTGATAGGACATCCCACCAGGATGGGTAAATTTCTTTGCACCTCTGGGTCACGGAGGATTATTCAATCTATACTGTCCTGTTGGAAGCCAGACCTACTGAAATACAATATACGTGTAACAAAACATGTATCATTAGAAGAGAGGTAAAGGTGGGAGTTCTGCTCTAGCAGATCCCACCCCCAGTCTATCTCTTCACACCTGACAGTCTTGCCTCCCTCTGCCAACATGTATGGTATGCACAACCAGGTCAAATTCCTAAAGCTGCAGCCACATTAACATATGAGGTTCAAGCCACAAGGGTAATTCTTATAGAAGGGGAAGACATTTCCATACTCAAGTACCCAAGTTCCTACTAAATATCTGTCTTTTCAACCTTAGATTTCTGCTGATCCTGTAGGATCCAGTCAGTGAATGAACACATTCTGTTTTCTGCCAATGCTATCATTTGGCCACTGTCTGTATACCCTCCATTGGCCTGGAGGACATTATAGCACACATAGAAGCCTTCACTAAATTCACCCAACAAGACTTAAATAATAGACAGCAAAACCTATCTTTACTGAACACTGAAATATCTGTAACAAGAAAAACTGTCCTCCAAAATGGGATGGTCTTGGGACATTATTACTGCCTCACAAGGAGGCACCTATGCCATTATACAAACAAAATATTGTGTGTTCATACCTGATGAGTCTGCTAATGTATCATCTTAATTAAATCACATGAGGACACAAGTGAATGCCTGAGTGATTCAAACACTAGCCTAGGGGACTTAGGAAATCAGCGGTTTGGATTGTGGTGCTCCTGGTAGAAAAAAAGTTACAAGCTGTACCTGGTACATCAGAGGCTCTTGATTGACCCCCTCTCTTGTCCTTTGGATATATGTTCTGCCCACTGTATACCTTTTTAGGTGCCACTTCAAGGATGCAGACTTGAGACCATCTGGACCGTGTATATGACTGAATCCCATTAAGACCTCTATATAAACTTTTAAGATTCTAGTGGATGGGAGCAGAGATCTACTCCTCTTGCAGCCACCTAAGACAAGCCTCACGTGTAAGTTCCCTTGCTTATTAAAATTGCCTCCTGCCAAACTATAGCAGCTTTCTTCTTCAGTCTCTCCATGCCCTCTGTATATGGGGGCCAATTCCAAATTTCACCCAAGGAACTCTCAAGGTTATGAACCAACATGAGCCCATATCAATAAATTTGGTCTAATCCAACTTTATGTTCTTTCCACCATTATTCTAACACTCTTCGTACACATTCCTACAATTTCCCCTGGACTTACGCTTGTATAAATTACTTGAAAAACTCAAGTAATTCATTTGGAGTGTAGTACACCTCCTCATTAATCACACTTTATACCACATCCTTAGACGCCTGCTGGGACTTGAATCTAGTTATAGAAGCAGTGAGGGGTGATGAGAGTGGATCCTGAAGAGTCTCGGTATTGTCTTGCATGGCAACTGCCTATGGAGAAGCCATTACCATTTCCTCAGGCAATGCACTGTTAATCCCCGTAGATAGGTGGAAAGGCCCATACCCCTGTGAGTAGGGAGGTGGCTGAGAACTCCTGCTGGAACTCTCTTGTGAGGAGAGAGGCTGGCCAGCACCGTTTACATTCCCTCTCCACCTTTTTTTAAATAATTATTTTTATGTTTATTTATTTTTGAGAGAAAGAGAGCCAGAGTACGAGTAGGGGAGAAGCAGAGAGAGGAGACACAGAATTTGAAGCAGGCTCCAGGCCCTGAGCTGTCAGCACAGAGCCCGATGTGGGGCTTGAACTCACAAACTGCAAGATCATGACCTGAGCCGGTCGGACACTCAACCACCTGAGCCACTCAGGCATCCCACCGCTCCACCTTTTAAGCACAGACAGGAGCAGGGTCAAAATGCTCTAGTGGACCTACTGAGGGTAGGGAGGTCACTTCTGCTATAGTTGAGGAAAACACTTTTGTTGGTGCTGGGCAGGTCAATTCTGCTGGGGGCATGAATTCCACTAAGGATGAAGAGGCTGCTTCCACTGGGAGTGGGAGGACCTCTTCTACTGGCAAAAAAATTCTTCAGTATTTAGAACCTCAATGTCCCTAGCTTCATCAGGATCTTCCTACACATCCTCGTCCCAATTTAGAGGATCCCATTCTTTCCCAATCAATGCCCTCACTTTAATAGAAGATATGTTGCAAGGCTAAGAGTTAAACTCATGTTGTAACTCAGCCAATTACAAGCTGAGATTCTGTATTTGATTTTCAGCAATTTCAAACCTGCAGCTATAAGAGGTAAGACTCTCCTTCAAGGCATACATGAAAGCTTTTAGGTCATTTATGTGACACTTGAGCTGGGAATTCAAATCCCTGAGCTCATTCTTTTCTTTCACCTCTTTGTCCGGCAACATTAGAAGCAACCAACTAATGTCATTATTATATTCCTTAGTTTTCAAAAAATGTTGAAAAGTATCATATACTGAGTCATTTAGCTCCTTGTTTCTTAGGTATGTTTATTAAGAGTATCTGCTGCAGATATTTTGCATATCTTTGTGAACACTTTCCACCAGGGACTATCTGTGTTCAATTTCCTAATGGAAATAGAGTCATTAGTGTCTTTAAATCTAATTAGATTGGAGAGCCAATTCCAAAAACAGCAGAACCAAATCAGAAAACATCCTTAAACTTCTATTCCTCTAGAACCATTCTTGGTACCAAGATCTGTATTGGTCAATGTTCTCCCAGAAACAGAATAGGATACAGATAATGACAGAGAGACAGCCAGACAATGAGAGGGAGAAAGAAAGAGAGAGAGAGATAGAGAAAGAGAGACAGGAGAGGAGAGAAAGAGAGAGAAAGAACAGAGAAGAGAGGAGATTTATTATAGGAACTGGATCACATAGTTATGGAGGCTGAAAAAAACCTACTTTCAGATATATGCACACCCATCTTCATTGTAGCATTACTTACAATAGCCAAGACATGGAAGCCACTCAAGTGTTCCTCAAGGGATAAATATAGAAAATGTAGTAGATATAGAGCAATTCCCCCTGAAGGAGAATGGAGGGCTGACTGAAAACCAAAACAAAGGATAAAGGGACCACATAGAGAATGGCGGGAGAGACGGAGGCACAGACACTATAAGGATGAAAATCCCACCCCAAAGACTGCAAAGTGAAGTGGAGAGGGTCAGTACTGAGGAAACAGGAGCAAATTTGTTTGCCCTGGATCAGAGTAAAAAGATGCAATTTAAAAGGGCAACACCAATGGAAAAGCACGAACACTCCACCAAATGGTGGGGGCCTACTGTAACTCTCTTGTGAGGGGAGAGGCTGGCCAGCACCACTGTTCACATTCCCCTTCCACCTTTTAAGCACAGACAGGAGCAGGGTCCAGATGCCCTAGTGGGCCCACTGCCACAGCATTCCCCAAGCCTCTAGAATACACCAGCCCCAGACACCTTGGAATACAGAAAAAAAGCTGTGGTTTAAAAGAGCAACTGAAATATCAAGGAACAAGTCCTAAAGCTCAAACAGCGGGGAGCTATAGGAACTCACTGAAATCAAAAGGACTGGTGACTACGTTCCCCCTCCACCTTAATAGTGCAGATGGGAACAGGGTTCAGGCACCCTAGCCACTTGCTGCTTCAGCAAGTAGTGGCCCCTGACAAACACCAGTCCCAGCTATACCCTCAAGGTGGCCCCACTGGCTGAAACCACCCTGAGCTCCAACCATCCCACCCAGACAACACTAGTGGAACACACATGGACACTCCCACATAGTTACCACTATACCTCCAGCCGAATGACCAAGGCAACCTAAGTGCAAAGAATCCCAGAACATTCCAGGCCCACACCCAATTCAGCCCCAAACAACTTGTCAGGGCAATCACTGCATGAAATGCCATGAAACACATCTCATCTCCAGTTAGCCCACAAGGGTTGCCCTTCACAGAACATCACAAGGCCTCCCAGTCCACAGCCACTTTGGCTCCAGCCATCCTGCCAATGTGTCCCATGTACAGAGTACCTTGAAACCACTCAGCCTGCACCCACTTCGGATCATGCAATCTTGCCAGAGTGTCCACTGTATGGAGCACTCCAGGACCCTGCAGCTCCTGCTTGCTTTAGCTCCAGATGCCCTGTTAGGGTATCCACTGTGTGGCATGGGTCAAATAGGTCAAATAGATCTCCAGGCTGCATCCACTACAGCTCCAGCCACCCACCCAAAAGCACATAGTCTGTAGAGGTTTTATCTCTACACTAGACCATTCCTTCAACTCTAGAAGTAGCTAGCTGTTCTGTGTAATTCATAGAAAGAAATACAAAAAGTCAAAATGAGGAGACAGGAATAAATATGTTCCAACTGAAAGAACAAAATAAAATCTCAGAAAAAGAACTAAATTAAATGGAAATAAGCAATCTACTTGATAAGTTCAAAGTCACTGTCATAAAAAAACTCACTGGGTGTGAAAGAAGAGTGGATGAAGTCAGTAAGAATTTCAGCAAAGAGAGAAAATATATATTAAAAAAAATTACACCTGAAGAATATGGCTGAAATGAAAAATACATGAGAGGCAATCAACAGCAGATGAATAGACAAAGAAGAACAGATTAATGATCTGAAATACAGGGTAGTAGAAAGTTACCCAAGCAACACAGCAAAAAAAAATTTTTTTTAAAACAAAGATAAATTAAGGGACTTTTGGGAAAACATCAAGTGTACTAACATTCGCATCATAGGGGTCCACGAAGGAAAAGAGACAAAAACTTATTTGAAGAAGTAATAGCTAAAAATAATAGCTAACCTGGCGAAAAAAACAGACATCCAGGTGCCAGAAGCAGAGATGCTCAAACAAGATGAACCCAAGAGGTCCACACCAAGACACATAATTATGAAAATTATGAAAACTAAAATATAAAGAGAAAATCTTGAAAAATTCACGAGAAAATAATACACACAAGGGAAATCTTAGTTGATAAAACTGAGTTTTCAGCAGAAAGACTGTAGGTCAGAAGGGGGTAACATGATACTGTATATTCAAAATGCTGAAAAGAAAAAAGCTACAAGGCACCTGAGTGGCTTGGTTGGTTGGGTGTCAGACTCTTGATTTCAGCTCAGGTCATTACCTCACGGTTCATGAGTCAAGCCCCACATCAGGCTCCACACTGACAGTGTGGAGTCTGCTTAGGATTCTCTCTCTCTCTCTCTTTCTCTCTCTCTCTCTCTCTGCCCCTCCCCTGCTTGCTTGTTTTCTCTCTCTAAAAATAAATAAACTTAAAAAAAATTTTTTTAAAAGAAAGAAACTACAACCAAGAATATTTTAACCACCAAATTTATCCTTAAGAATTAAAAGAGAGAAAAACAGTTACCCAGAGAAACAAGAGTTAAAGGAGTTCATCACCACTAAACTTTCCTTATAAAAACTGTTAAAAGGACTTATTTAAGCAAACAAAAGACAACAATTATTTTAATTTTTTAATGTTTATTTATTTTTGAGAGAGAGAGAGAGAGAGAGCACAAGCGCGAGTGGGGAAGGGGCAGACAGAGGGGGAGACACACAATCTGGAGCAGACTCTAGGCTCTGAGCTCTCAGCACAGAGCCCAATGCAGGGCTCAAGCTCACGAGCACAAGATCATGACCTGAACCAAAGCTGGATGCTTAACCAACTGAGCCACCCAGATGCCCCCAAAAGGCAATAATTAGAAGTAAAATTATGAAAGAAAAAAATTTCACAAGTAGAAGCATACACATAGGAATGATGGTAGACCAATTAATTATAAAGCTAGCATGAAGGGTAAAAGACAAAAGTAGTAAAACCAATTTTACCTAAAAAAATCAGTTAAGGGACAAAATAAAAAGATGTAAAACAGGACATCATATACATAAAACATGGAGGGAGGAGTAAAAAATGAAGGTCTTAAACCAAGAAACAGACTCTTTAGCTACAGAAAACAAAGTGATGGTTACCAGAGGGGAGGTGGGTCAAATAGGTCATGGTAGGATTAAGGAGTGTACTTGTCCTGATGAGCACTGGGTGATGTGCAGAATTTATGAATCAGTATATTTTAACCTGAAACTAATATAACACTGTACATTAACAATACTGGAATTAAACATTTTTTAGGGGTGCCTGGGTAGCTCAGTTGGTTAAGCGACCAACTTTGGCTCAGGTCATGATATCACAGTTTGTGAGTTCAAGCCCCATTTCAGGCTCTGTGTTGAAAGCTCAAAGCCTGGATCCTGGAGCCTGTTTCCAATTCTGTGTCTCCCTCTCTCTCTGCTCCTCCTCTACTCATGCTCTGTCTCTATTTCAAAAATAAATAAATTTCTAAATTTTTAATTGAAAAAACTTTTTAATGAAGGTCTGTTAAAATGTGTTCAAATTTAAACAACCATCAACCTAATACAGAATACTATACACTTAGGATGTCATATATAAACCTCATTATAACTACAAACCAAAACCTATAATAGATACACAAGAAATAGAAAGGAATCCAAATATACACTAAAGAAACTCATCAATCACAAGGGAAAAGAGTAAAAGAAGAAAGGAACAGAGAAGAACAACAGAACATCCAGAAAACAGTGAATAAAATGGCTTAACTACATACCTATCAATAATTACTTTAAATGCAAATGGTTTACATACTCCATTTAAAAAAATATAGGGTGACTGAATGGAAAATAAAGATCCCCCTATAAAATGCCTAGAAAAGATTTCAAACTGAACAACACACATAGACTGGAAGTGAAGTGATGGAAAAAAATATTCCATGCAAATGTAGAGGGAAAAAAAGTATGGGTAGCAATACTTACATCAGACAAAATTGATCTTATTTTATGATATCTTTTTATTTTCATTTTTTAAATTTACATCCAAGTTAGGTAGCATATAGTGCAACAATGATTTCAGGAGTAGATTCCTTAATGCCCCTTACCCATTTAGCCCATCCCCCCTCCCCAACCCCTCCAGCAACCCTGTGTTCTCCATATTTAAGAGTCTCTTATGTTTTGTCCCCCTCCCTGTTTTTATATTATTTTTGCTTCCCTTCCCTTATGTTCATCTGTTTTGTCTCTTAAAGGCCTCATATAAGTGAAGTCATATGATATTTGTCTTTCTCTAATTTCACTTAGCATAATACCCTCTAGTTCCATCCACGAAGTTGCAAATGGCAATATTTCATTCTTTTTGATTGCCAAGTAATTCTCCATTGTGTGTGTGTGTGTGTGTGTACACATCACATATTCTTTATTCATCCATCGATGGACGTTTGGGCTCTTTCCATACTTTGGCTATTGTCAATAGTGCCGCTATAAACTTTGGAGTGCATGTGCCCCTTCGAAACAGCATACCTGTATCTCCTGGATAAATACCTAGTAGTGCAGTTGCTGGGTCATAGGGTAGTTCTATTTTTAATTTTTTGAGGAACCTGCATACTGTTTTCCAGAGTGGCTGCACCAGGTTGCATTCCCACCAGCAATGAAAAAGAGATCCTTTTTCTGCATCCTCGTCAACATCTGTTGTTGCCTGAGTTGTTAATGTTAGCCATTCTGACAGGTGTGAGGTGGTATCTCATTGTGGTTTTGATTTGTATTTGCCTGATGATGAGTGATGTTGAACATTTTTTCATGTGTCGGTTGGCCATCTGGATGTCTTCTTTGGAGAAGTGTCTATTCGTGACTTTTGCCCATTTCTTCACTGGATTATTTGTTTTTTGGGTTATTTGTTCGAGTTTGATAAGTTCTTTACAGATTTTGGACACTAACCCTTTATCTGATAGGTCATTTGTAAATATCTTCTCCCATTCCATCGGTTGCCTTTTAGTTTTGCTGATTGTTTCCTTCACTGTGCAGCTTTTTATTTTGATGAGGTCCCAATAGTTCATTTTTGCTTTTGTTTCTCCTGCCTCCAGAGATGTGTTGAGTAAGAAGTTGCTGCGGCCAAGATCAAAGAAGTTTTTGCCTGCTTTCTCCTCGAGGATTTTGATGGCTTCCTGTCTTACATTTAGGCCTTTCATCCATTTTGAGTTTATTTTTGTGTATGGTTTAAGAAAGTGGTCCAGGTTCATTCTTCTGCATGTTGCTGTCCAGTTTTCTCAATACCCCTTGCTGATGAGAGTGTCTTTATTCCATTGGATATTCTTTCCTGCTTTGTCAAAGATTAGTTGGCCATATGTTTGTGGGTCCATTTCTGTGTTCGCTATTCTGTTCCATTGATCTGAGTGTCTGTTTTTGTGTCACAGACAAAATAAATTTTAAAACAAAGATTGTGAGGCTGAGAAGATGGCAGAGTAAAAGGACCCTATGTTTGCCTCCTCCCACAGATACAACTAAAGAATACTCACCTCAATGTAAATAACCCAGAAAATGACATAAAGACTAACAGAACAAACTCCACAACTAAAAACAAAGATGGAGCTACACAGAAGAAAGGAAGACGGGAGGAGACACGGTTTGGGAGTGAAATGGACTGTGGCTGTCCACAGTTGGGAGGATGCTGGGGGCAAAGAGAAGGGCGAGAAACAGAATATAACACTGTGGAGTCACACATGGGGAAGAAGACACTCCATAGTATTTGACTTTGAAAGTGAGAGGGGCTAAATTTTGTGAGTTCTTACAATGAGTGAGACTTAAGACATGGAATTTTAAAAACCAGGAATCTCTGCTCTGGGAGGGCATGGAGGAATAGGAAACTGAGCTTCACCCTTAAAGAAACATGACAAACAACCCACAGAGATAAGTACATGGGGCACACAGGAGGGCAAGTGATTTACTCATTTCAAAGCTTGTGCTGTAGAGGCCGGGATCACAGGGAGATTCTTCAAGGAGCAAAGGAGCTCAAAGGCACCATTTCCATTGTCTGCCCCTCAGCATAAACACACAGCCACCTACAGGAACCAGTGGGGTGCCAACACTCACTCCCTAACTTACACAAACCCCACCCCCATACGCCCTTTTGAGTCAGTCTCATGCTAAAGGGACCCATCCCCCAAAAGACATGCACAAACATCATCAGTCTCCCATCCTGTACATTTTGTGGGGGCCTAGATTCTGGTGGTGGCTATAACAGCAGCTGCAACTGTGGCAGTTGGCCCTACTGAAGCCTTAGGCATGCCTTGTTAAGGCTGCACATACTGCCCACACATACTTTGCAGATCTTGGCCAGCCTGGTCTTGGCAGCAGCAGCAGCAGCAGCAGGTCTCATTTCAAAAGCAGACCAGCACATAGCTTGTTAAACTTAATCCAACCCAAGCCAGGAACAAAACACAGCTCAAAATAGGCTAAGAGAGCCACTGCACACAACTGGACTGAATGAAAACATGGTCAGGACACAAAAGGGTACACACAACACACATAGGAGACACCCTCAAAGTGCTAGGTCCTGGGGAACAGTGAATGCTGCACTGAAGGGCACTATAAGACCTCTACTTCATAAGGCCATTACTGTCAAGAACAGAAGACATAGCTGACTTTCCAAACACACAGAAACAGACACAATGAGTTAGACACAATGAGGAAACAGAGGAATGAAAAAAAAACAGGAAAAAAAACACAGCAAGGAACCTAAGCAAAACAGATATGAGTAATATGCCTGATAGAGAAATTAAAGTAATGATCATAAAGATACTCACTGGACTTGAGAAAAGAGCGGAGCACATCAGTGAGACCCTTAACAGATAAAAAAAGAATCAATCAGAGATGAACACAATAAATGAAATCAAAAATACACTTGATGAAATACATAGCAGGCTAGAGGAAGTAGAGGAACAAATTAATGACCTGGAAGGCAGAGTATTGGAGAGTAATGAAGCTGAACAAATGAGAGAAAAAACTTATGAAAACTGAGAATATACTGATACAATGAACTCAGTGACTCCATCAAGCATTATGGGGATAATAACTGCATTATAGTGATCCCAGAAGAAAGAAAGGAGGAGAGAAAATTTATTTGAAGAATAGCTGAAAACATCCCTAATCTAAGGAAGGAAACAGATGTCCAGATCCAGGAGGCAGAGATCCCAAAAAACCTCAACACAAGGAGGTCTACACCAAGACAAATAGTAATTAAAATGGTAAAAAGTAGAGATAAAGAAAAAAACTTTAAGCAGCAAGAGAAAAGAAAACAACTTTATATAAAGGAAACCCCATAAGGCTGTTAGCATATTTTTCAGCAGAAACTTTGCAGGCCACAAGGGAATGGCATGATATATTCAAAGTGCTAAAAGGGAAAAATCTGCAACCAAGAATACTATATTCAGCAACACTATGTATGATTCACAATACAAGGACAGATAAACAGTTTCTCAAACAAAAACTAATGGAATTCATGACACTAAACCACCTTACAAGAAATATTAAAAGGAACTCTTTGATTCAAAAGGAAAGAGCATAACTAAGGGTATCAAAATAAAAAACACCAAAGCAGTAAAAATAAGTGTATCTGTAAAAATCAGTCAACAGATTTAAAAAACAAAAGGATATAAAATATGACACCATATATCTTAATAATATAGGGGAGAGGAATAAAAAATAGGCTCAAACTTAAGCAACCATGAACTTAATATAGACTGTTATATGCAGAAGACGTTGCATACAAACCTAATAGTAACCACAAATCAAAAACCAGTAATAGGTATGGAAAAATAAAGAGAAAGAAATCCAAGTTCATCACTAAAAAAGGCCAAAAAAACATGAAAAAGAGCAGGTGAAGGATCAGAGAGAACCACAGAGTAAGTAACAAAATGGCAATAAATACATATCTATCACTTTGAATATAAATGGATTAAATGCTCTAATCAAAAGACATAAGGTGACAGAATAGCAAAATATAAAGAAAATTTACATTGGATGCAGAATTTAAAACAAAGACCATAACAAGAAACAAAGAAGAACACTATATAACAATAAAGACGACAATCCAACAAGAAGATATAACAATTGTAAACATTTATGCACCCAACATGGAACCACCCAAATATATAAAACAGCTAATAACTAACATAAAGGAACTAATCCACAGTAATATAATAATATTAGGGGACTTTAACAGCCTTTTTACATCAATGAACAGATCATGCTAACAGAAAATCAATAAGAAAACAGTGGCTTTGAATGATACACTGGGCCCAATGGATATAACAGGTATATTCAGAACATTCCATCCTAATAAGGCAGAATACACATTATTTTCAAGTGCACATGGAACATTCTCCAGAAGAGATCACATATTAGTCCACAAAACAAGTCTCAAAAAATTCAAAAAGATAAAAGTCATACCATGCATCTTTTCTGACCACAACAGTATGAAACTAGAAGTCAACCACAAGAAAAAAGAAAGACCACAAATATGTGGAGGTTAAATAACATGCTACTAAGCAATGAATGGGTCAACCAAGAAATCAAAGAAGAGATAAAAAATTAGATGGAAACAAATGAAAATGAAATCTTCCAAAATCTCTTGGATGGAGCAAAAGTGGTTCCAAGAAGGAAGTTTATAGAAATACAGACCTACCTCAAAAAGCAAGAAAAATCTCAAACAACCCAAACTTATACCTAAAGTAGCTATAAAAAGAACAAACAAAATCCCAAACCAGCAGAAGGAAGGAAATAATAAAGACTAGAGAAGAAATAAATGATAAACAAACAAACAAACAAACAAAAAAACACAAGAGAACAGATCAATGAAACCAAGAGCTGGTTCTTTGAAAAGATCAACAAAATTGATAAACCTCTACCCAGACTCAAAAAACAAAAAAAAAACAAAAAAAAAAAAGAGAAAAAAGACAGGACTCAAATAGACGAAATCACAAATGAACGGGGAAAATATCAACCAACACCACAGAAATATAAATAATTCTAAGAGAATATTATGAAAAGTTACATGCCAACAAATTGGACAACCTAGAAGGAATGGGTAAATTCCTACAAACACATATTGTACCAAAACTAAAGCAGGAAGAAAAGGAAAATTTGAAGAGACAGAAAACCAGCAATGGAATTTAATCAGTAATTTTAAAACTCCCAATAAACAAAATTCTAAGACCAGATGGCTTCAAATATGAATTCTACTAAACATTTAAAGAAGAGTTAGTACCTACTTTTCTCAAACTATTCCAAAAAATAGAAAAGGAAGGAAAACTTCCAAATTCATTCTATGAGGTCAATGTTACCCTGATACCAAAATGAGATAAAGACACCACTAAAAAGAGAACTACAGGCTAATATCTTTGTTGAACGTGGATGTAAAAATCCTCAATAAAATACTAGCAAACTGAATCCAACAATACATTAAAAAATTCATTCACCACAATCAAGTGGTGGATCAGTTGCAAGTGAGGATCAGTATTTGCAAATCAATCAATGTGATACATAATATTAATATAAGAAAAAATAAGAACCACATGATCATTTCTGTAAATGCAGAAAAAGCACTGGACAAAGTACAACATCCATTCATGATTAAAAACCCTCCACAAAGTAAATTTAGAGGGAGCATACCTGAACATAATAAAGGCCATATATGAAAAACCCACAGCTATTGTCATCCTCAATGGGAAAAACTGAGAGCTTTTCTTTTAGAGTCAGGAACAAGACAGGGATGTCCACTCTCACCACTTTTATTCAACATAGTACTGGAAGTCCTAGGCAGGAAGTCCTAGTGATCAGAAAACAAAAAGAAATAAAAGGCATCCAAATTAGTAAGGAAGAAGTAAAACTTTCACGATTTGCAGATGACATGATATTATATACAGAATACCTAAAAACTTCACAAAAAAATACTAGAACTGATAAAATGAATTCAATAAAGTTATAGGATACAGAATCAATGTACAGAAATCTTTGGGATTTTTATACACTAATAATGAAGAAGCAGAAACAGATATTAAGGAAAGAATTCCATTTACAATTGCAACAAAAACAATAAAATATCTAGAATAAACTTAACCAAAGAGGTGACAGATCTGTACTCTGAAAACAAGAAAACAATGATGAAGGAAATTGAAGGTGACACAAAGAAATGGAAAGACATTCCATGCTCATGGATTAGGAGACCAAATATTGTTAAACAGTCTATACTATCCAAAACAATCTACAGATTTAATTTAATCCTTGCCAAAATACCAACAGTATTTTTCACAGAAGTAAGACAATCCTAAAATTTGAATGCGACCACAAAAGACCCCAAATAGCCAAAATAATCTTGAAAGAGAAAACCAAACCTGGAGGCATCACAATTCCTGAATTTAAGTTATATTACAAAGCTGCAACAATCAAAACAGTATGGTACTGGCACAAAAAACAGACACCATAGATCAATGGATGAGAATAAACAACCCAGAAATAAATCTACAATTACATGGCCAATTAATCTTCAACAAAGCAGGAAAGAATATCCAATGGGAAAAAGACAGTCTCTTCAACAAATGGTGTTGGGAAAACTGGACAGTGACATGCAGAAGAATGAAACTGGGCAATTTTCTTACACTATACACAAAAACAAACTCAAAATGGACTAAAGACCTAAATGTAAGTCTTGAAACCAAAAAATTGTAAAAGAGATCACAGGCAGTAATTTCTCTGACATTAGCCACAGCAACTTTTTTCTAGATATGTCTTCTGAAACAAGGGAAACAGAAGCAAAAATAAACTATTGGGACTTCATTTAAAAAAGCTTCTGCACAGTGAAGGAAACAATTAACAAAACTGAAAGGCAACCTACTGAATGGCAGAAGACATTTTCAAATGACATATCCAATAAAGGGTTAGTATCCAAAATATATAAAGGACTTATAAAACTCAACACCCCAAAAAACAAATAATCCAGTTAAAAAATAGGCAGAAGACATGAACAGACATGTTTGCAAAAAAGACATAGAAATGGCCAACAGACACATGAAAAGATGTTCATCATCACTTACCTTCAGGGAAATGCAAATCAAAACTACAGTGAGATATCACCTCACACCTGTCAGAATTGCTAAACTCAACAACACAAACAATAGGTGCTGGCAAGGATGTGGAGAGAAAGGAATCTTTGGGCACTATTGGTGGGAATGCGAACTGGGGCAGCCACTCTGGAAAACAGTATGGAAGTGCCTCAAAAAGTTAAAAATCGAACTACCCTACAATCCAGCTATCACCTACTAGGTATTTACCCAAAGAATACAAAGATCTTACTTCAAAGGGATATATACATCCCTGTGTTTACTGCAGCATTATTTACAGAAACCAAATCATGGAAGCAGCCCAAGTATCCACTGATAGATGAATGGATAAAGAGGTGGCATACACATACATACACACACACACACACACACACACACACAGAGGAATATTATTCAGCCATAAAGAAGAATGACATCTTGTCATTTCCAATGACATGGATAGAGCTAGAGAGTATAATGCTAAGTGAAATAAAACAGGGAAAGACAAATACCACATGACTTAACTCATATGTGGAATTTAAGAAACAAAACAAATGAACAAAGGAAAAAAGAGAGAGACAAACCAAGAAACAGACTCTTAACTATAAAGAACAAATTGATGGTTACCAGAAGGGAGGTGGGTGGGGGAATGGGTGAAACAGGTGATGGGGATTTAGAGTACACTTATCATGATGAGCACTGAGTAATGTTTTGAATTGTTGAATCACTATATTCTAAACCTGTAACTAATATAACACTGTGCATTAAATATACTGGAATTAAAATTTAAAAATTAATTTAAAACTCCTGTAGCAAGAAATAAAAAAGAGCATTCCATAATGATCGAGAGGTCAATTCAATAAGAGGATATAACACTGGTACATGTTGATACATCTAACATAGGAGAACCTAAATAGAGAAAGCAAACATTAGTAGAAATAGAGCTAGACACTGCCAGTAATGCAATCACAGTAGTGGACTTCAATAGTCCACTTAAATCAATTCATAGATCATCCAGACAGTAGTAAATCAATAAGGAAAGAGTTATTTTCAAAGACATATTAGACCAGGTGAACCTAACAGATATATACAGAACATTCCATCCAAAACAACGAAATACACATTCTTTTCAAGTGTACATATAACATTCTCCAGCACACATTAGGACACAAAACAAAACTCAGGCACTCCTTTGCTATATATCCAATAAACTTCTATCACCTTAGGGGTGCCTGGGTGGCTCAGTCGGTTAAGCGTCCAACTTCAGCTCAGGTCATGATCTCATGGTCCATGGGTTCAAGCCCCGCATCAGGCTCTGTGCTGACAGCTCAGAGCCTGGAGCCTGCTTCAGATTCTGTGTCTCCCTCTCTCTCTGCCCCTCCCCCACTCATGCTCTGTCTCTCTCCTCTCATCTCTCCTCTCCTCTCTCTCCATGTCTCAAAAATGAATAAACGTTAAAAAATTAAAAACAAAAAACTTCCATTCCCTTAAAAAAAACTCAGTGAATTTAAGAAGACTAAAATCATATCAAGCATCTTTTCTGATAACAATGATATAAAAATAGAAATCAATTACAACAAAAAACTGGAAGAAACACAAACACAAGAAGGGTAAATAACATGTCAATAAACAACCAAAGATCACTGAAGAAATCAGAGCAAATCAAAAAATACATGGAGAGAAATGAAAATAAAATACAATGGCCCCAAATACTTGAGACACAATAAACACAGTTCTAAGAGGGAAGTTAATAGCAATACAGGCCTACCAAAACAAAACAAAACAAAACAAAACAAGGAAAATCTCAAATAAACAATCTAACCTTACACCTAAAGGTATAGAACAGCACCTTTAGGAAAAGAACAAGGGCCAAAGTTAGTAGAAGTAATGAAATAATAAAGTTCACAGCAGAAATAAATGAAATAGAGACTAAAAAACAACAGAAAAGATCAATGAAACCAGGCTGGTTCTTTGAACAAAATTGATAAACCTTTAGCCAGATTCCTCAAGATAGAAAGAGGACTAAAATAAGTAAAATAAGAAATAACAGAGAAGTATCAACTGACACCACAGAAAAACAAATTACTAGTAATTGTGAAAAACTAGTAGTTGTGAAAAAACACAATTACTGGTAAGAAAACTGAATCTGTAATCAAAACCTCCCAATAAACAGAAGTCCAAGACCAAGTGGTTTCACAGGTAAATTCTACCAAATGTTTAAGGAAGAGTTAATATTCATTTCACCAAATTATTCCAAAAATAGAAGAGGAAGGAAAGCTTTCAAATTTATTCTACAAGACCAGCATTACTCTGATACCAAAACCAGAGAGACAATACAAAAAAAATAAAATTACATGCCAATATATTGCCTGATGAACACAGATGCAAAAATGCTCAACAAAATATTAGCAACCTGAATTCAAAAATACATTAAAAGGATCATTCAACCCAGTCAAGTGGAATTTATTCCAGGAATGAAAGTATAGTACAATATTCACACATCAATTAACGTGATACATCAAATTAACCAAATAAAGAGTAAAAACCATATGATCATCTCACTAGATGCAGAAAAAGCATTTGACAAAATTCTACATCTATTCGTGATAAACACCGAACAAAATGAGTACAGAGGAAACCTACTTCAACATAATAAACACCATATATGACAAACATACAACTATCATACTCAGTGTTGAAAACCTGAAAGCTTTTCCTCTAAAATCAGAAACAAGACAAAAATGTCCCCCCTCACCAGTTTTTTTTTTTAATTTTGTAACGTTTATTCATTTTTGAGAGGGAAAGACAAAGCACGAGTGGGGTAGGGGCAGAGAGAGAGGGAGACACAGAATCTGAAGTAGACCCCATGCTTCAAGCTGTTGGCACAGAGCCCAATACAGGGCTCAAACTCACAAACTGTGAGATCATGACCTAAGCAATATCGGATGTTCAACCAACTGAGCCACCAAGGTGCCCCTCTCACCAGTTTTATTAAACAAAGTAGGGGAGAGCCTAGCAATAGCAATGAGAAAAAAAAAAGAAAATCATTCAAATTGGTAAGGAAGAAGTAAAACTGTCATTATTTGCAGTTGACATGATACCATATAGAGAAAACCCTAAAGACTCCACCAAAAAAATATTAAAATAAATGAATTCAGTAATGTTGACAGACAAAAAATTAATATACAGAAATCTATTCCATTTCTAAATATTAATAATGAAGTAGAAAAAAAGAGAAATTAAGAAAACAATGCCATTTATGACTGCACCAAAAAGAATAAAATTCCTAGGAATAAATTTCACCAAGGTGAAAGACGTGTACTCTGAGAACTGTAAAACACTGATGTACAAAATTGAAAAGAACACAAACAAATGGAAAGATATATATGTTCATGGATCGGAAGAACTAATATTGATAAAATGTCCATACTACCCAAGGTAATCCTCAGATTCAATACAATCCCATCAAAACATCAATAATATTTTTCACAGAACTAGAAAAAATAATGTTAAAATTTGTATGGAACCAGAAGAGAACCCAAAGAGCCAAAGCAATCTTGAGAAAGAAGAAAAAAGGTGGAGGTACACAATGCCAGATTTCAAGATATATTACAAAGCTAAAATAATGAAAACAGCATGGTACTGGTACAAAACAGACATATAGATCAATGGAACAGGACAGAGAGTCCAGAAATAAACCAATTAATCTATGAGAAAGGAGGCAATAATATATAATGGGGGAAAAGACAGTCTATCCAATATATGGTGCTGGGAAACTAGACAGCTACATGTAAAAGAATAAAACTAGACCAACTTCTTATACACAAAAATAAAGTCAAAATAGATTAAGGACTTAAATGTGAGACCTAAAACCATAAAACTCCTAAAAGAAAACACAGGCAGTAATCTCCTGGACATCAGCTCTAGCAACAGTTTTTTAGATGGCTCTCCTCAGGCAAGGGAAACAAAAACAAAATTAAACCATTAGGACTACACCAAAAAAAGCAGCAGCAGCAGCAGCAGCAGCAGCAGCTTTTGTACAGCAAAAACAAAAAAAAAAGGATACCTACTGAATAGAAGATATTTGTAAATGATAGATCTGATAAGGGGTTAATATCCAAAGTATATAAAAAACTTTATACAAGTCAACACCAAAAAACCCCAAATAATCCAATTTAAAAATGGGCAGAGGTCCGCAGCAACTTCTTACTCAACACGTCTCTGGAAGCAAGGGAAACAAAAGCAAAAATAAACTATTGGGATCTCATCAAAATAAAAAGCTCCTGCACAGTGAAGGAAACAATCAGCAAAACTAAAAGGCAACCGATGGAATGGGAGAAGATATTTGCAAATGACCTATCAGATAAAGGGTTAGTGTCCAAAATCTGTAAAGAACTTATCAAACTCGAACAAATAACCCAAAAAACAAATAATCCAGTGAAGAAATGGGCAAAAGTCACGAATAGACACTTCTCCAAAGAAGACATCCAGATGGCCAACCGACACATGAAAAAATGCTCAACATCACTCATCATCAAGCAAATACAAATCAAAACCACAATGAGATACCACCTCACACCTGTCAGAATGGCTAACATGAACAACTCAGGCAACAACAGATGTTGGCGAGGATGCAGAAAAAGGATCTCTTTTTCATTGCTGGTGGGAATGCAACCTGGTGCAGCCACTCTGGAAAACAGTATGCAGGTTCCTCAAAAAATTAAAAATAGAACTACCCTATGACCCAGCAACTGCACTACTAGGTATTTATCCAGGAGATACAGGTATGCTGTTTCGAAGGGGCACATGCACTCCAAAGTTTATAGCGGCACTATCGACAATAGCCAAAGTATGGAAAGAGCCCAAACGTCCATCGATGGATGAATAAAGAATATGTGATGTGCACACACACACACACACACACACACACACACAATGGAGAATTACTTGGCAATCAAAAAGAATGAAATATTGCCATTTGCAACTTCGTGGATGGAACTAGAGGGTATTATGCTAAGCGAAATTAGAGAAAGACAAATATCATATGACTTCACTTATATGAGGCCTTTAAGAGACAAAACAGATGAACATAAGGGAAGGGAAGCAAAAATAATATAAAAACAGGGAGGGGGACAAAACATAAGAGACTCTTAAATATGGAGAACACAGGGTTGCTGGAGGGGTTGGGGAGGGGGGATGGGCTAAATGGGTAAGGGGCATTAAGGAATCTACTCCTGAAATCATTGTTGCACTATATGCTAACTAACCTGGATGTAAATTAAAAAATAAATTATTAAAGTCAAGCCATAAAAAAAAATGGGCAGACCTGAATAGACATTATTCCAAAGACACATGAAAAAATGCTCAATATCACTAATCAGGAAAATGTAATCAAAACTACAATGAGACATCAGTTATATCTGTTTGAATGGTTAGTATCAAGAAATAACAAATGTTTTCAAGGATGTGGAGAAGAGATCACTTGTGCACTTTGGTGGGAAGTAAACTGATGCAACTATTGTGGAAAACAGTATGGAGGGTCCTCAAAATATTAAAAATATAATTACCTATGATCTAATAATTCTACTACTTGGTAATAACCCAAAGAAAATAAGAACACAAATTCCAAAAGTAAGTGCCCCTATGTTTATTGCAATATGTTACAATATTCGAGGTATGGAAGCAACCTCCGTGTCTATCAACAGATGAATGGATAAAGGACACGTAACATATATACTCAGTGAAGTATCAGTCATAAGAATGTGATCTTGCCATGTTCAACAACATGGATGGACCTAGAGGGTATTATGCTAAGTGAGATACATCAAACAGACGAAAACAAAAACCGTATGCTTTCACTTATATGTGGAATGTAAAAAACAAATGAACAAAAAAAAGAGAGACAGAATCATAAATACAAAGAACTGACGTTTGCCAAAGGGGAGGGGATTGGGGACATGTGTGAAATAGGTGAAAAGGATTAAGAGTTACAAACTTCCAGTCATAAAATTGATAAGTCACAGGATGAAAAGTATAGCATAGGGAATACAGTCAGTAATACTGTAATAACACTGTATGGCGACAGATGACAATTACACTTATGGTGAGCATAGTGTAATGTACAGAATTTTCAAATCACTATGTTGTACACCTGAAACTAATACAACATTGTACATCAAATACGGTTCAAAAAAAAGGAAAAGAAAATATGGTATATATATATACAATGGAATATAATCCAGCCTTAAAAAAGAGAAAATCTTGCCATTTGGGACACCATGGATGGACCTTCAGGGCATTATGCTAAGTGAAGTAAGTTAGAAGAAGACAAATACCATATGATCTCACTTATATGTGGAATCTGGAAGAAGAAAAAAAACCAAACTCACAGATATAGAGAACAGTTTGATAGTGTCAGAGGTGGGGGTAGGGAATGGGCAAAATGGGTGAACTGGGTCAAAATAAATAAGTCATTGGATACAATGTACAGCATACAGCATGGTGACTAGTTAATAATAATACTGTATTGTATATTTGAGAGTTGCTAAGAGAGTAGATCTTAAAAATTCTCACAAGAAAAAAACTGTTAACTATGCGTGGTGATAGATGTTAAGTAGACATAGTGGAGTGATCATTTTGGAATGCATACAATTCACCTGAAACTAATTATGTTGTATGTCAATTATATCTCAATAAAGAAAAAAATGGGTAAAAGTGGCCAAAGACAAGTAAAAATATTTGCAAAAGACACACTTGATAAGGATTTTAACCTCGATTAAAAATGGGTCAAAGACTTAACAGACACCTCACCAAAGATATACATATGACACTGGGCATATGAACGAAGCTCCTCATCATATGTCACTAGGGAATTGCAAATTAAAGCAACAAAGATATACCACTACATACTATTAGAATGGCCAAACTCCAGAATAATAAGTAACAACACCTAATGCTGGTAAGAATGTGGAGCAGCAAGAACTCTCTCATTCATTGCTAGTGGGAATGCAAAATAGTATATAACCCCTTTAAAACACAGTTTAGTGGTTTCTTACAAAACCACACGTTTTTACCATACAATCTAGCAATCATATTCCTTGGTATTTACCTAAAGATGAAAACTTACATTCAAGCAAAAACCTGCACACAGATATTCATAGGAGCTTTATTCATAATTGCCAAAACTTTGGAAGTAACCAAAATGTCCTTTAGTAAGCAAATGGATAAATAAATGGTAGTACATCTAGGTAACGCAGTATTATTCACTGCTAAAATGAAATGGGCTATCAAGCCATGAAAAGACATAGTGGAACCTTAAATACTATTACTAAGCAAAAGAAGCCAATCTGAAAAGGCTACATGCTGTGTGACTCCAACTATAAAGTCACAAAAGGCAAAAACTATGAAGACAATAAAGAGATCAGTAATAGCCAGGGGTTGCAGGTACAGGAGTTTTAGGGCAGTGGAAATACTCTGTATGAGACTATAATGATGGATACATAAGATTATACATTTTTCCAAAGCCACAGAATTTACTTCAATAGTGAACTCTAAAAGTAAACTATAAGGTTTTGGTGACTATAATGTGTCAATATAGACTCATCAATTGCAACCAAAGTATCACTGTGGTGGGGATGTTGAAAATGTGGGAGGCTATTTAAGTGTGGAGGTAGGGGGTATATAAGAAATCTGTGTACCTTTCTCTCAAATTTTCTGTGAAACTACAATTGCTCTAAAAAAAATTAAAGTCTTAAAAAAACCCATAGGATAAAAGAAAATATTAGCAAATCATGTATATAAGGGTCTAATATCTAGAATATCTAAAGAACTCATAATTCAATAACAAAATGACAAACAACCCAATTAACAAATGGACAAAGGACTTAAATAAGCATTTTCCAATAAAGGTTTACATAGAAAGGTGTTTGACAGCATTATTAGAGAAATGCAAAACAAAACCACAAGGAGATACCACTTCACAACCAATAGGCTGGCCATAATTTAAAAACAACAGAAACCGGAACGCCTGGGTGGCTCAACCAGTAAGCGTCCAACTGCGCCTCAGGTCATGATCTCCCAGTTAGTGAGTTTGAGCCCTGAGTCGGGCTCTGTGCTGACAGCTCAGAGCCTGGAGCCTGCCTTGGATTCTGTGTCTTCTCTCTCTCTCTCTCTCTCTCTCTCTCTCTCTCTCTCTCTCTCTCTCCCCCTCCCCCACTTGTGCTCTCTCGCACTCTCTCTCTCTCTCAAAAATAGTTAACATTAAAAAAATTTTAAATACAGAAACAAGTGTTGGCAAAGATGTAGAAAAAATGGAACCTTTGCATATTGTTCATAGGACTGTAAAATGGTGCAGCCACTGGAAAGTTTGACACTTTCTTAAAAAGTTAAATACAGAATTACCATATGACCCAGCAATTCCACTCCTATATATATGGCTACAAGAATTGAAAACAGGAGTTCTAAAATGATCTAAAATGACTAATAATTGCATGCCTCTGTGAATACTATTGAATTGCTTACTTCAAATGTGTGAATTGTATAGGAATAATAACATTCACACATAAATATGGAATGAAGTACTGATATAAGCTACAACATGAATGAACCTTGAAATCATTATGTTCATTCAGTTAAAGCCAGTCACAAAAGAGCACATATTATATGATTTATATAAAATGTCCTTAATAGTCAAATATACAGAGACAAAATATACATTATTGGTTACCCTGGGCATGGAATGGGGAATTGGGATAGCTACAGCTAAAAATTAGAAGGTTTCTTTGTGATACGATAAAAATATTTTAAAATTGATTGTGGTGATAGTTTCATAATTCTGTGAATACACCAAAAGCAATTGAATTGTATACTTTAAATGTGAATTATACGACAATAAACTGTTTTTTTGTAAAATAAAAAAAAAAAAGATTACTAGAAGACAAGGGGATTAGAACTTAGGTTGAGATAACATGTTAAAGGCATCAACTATGGGGGCACTCAGGTGGCTCAGTTGGTTAAGTGCCCAACTCTTGATTTCAGCTTGGGCCACGATTCTCGCAGTTGATGAGTTCGAGCCTCACGTTGGGCTCTGAGCTAACAGTGTGGAGCCTGCTTGGGATTCTTGCTCTCTCCCTCTCTCTGTCCCTCTCCCATTTGCACATGCTCTCTCAAAATAAACCTAAAAAAATAAATAAAGGCATCAACTATGGACACTCATTCACACATGAAACCCATATGCCACAGGACTTACCTTCTCTAGTTAACTAAAGGACAGGGATAGATCCCCTGCTCACACAGCTCAGATCCAGGACTATGTGATATACATGGACAGCATAGGATTTTACCAGCTGAATATGTAGGATCTGTGTCTTCCATAGTTAAGTGTGCACTTTGATGAAGAATGGCAAAGTGATTTTCTACAGATTGAGCCCATCTTTGCCACTCTAGCTTGGTTACTGGCCAGATTTCCTCACAGAAGCCCTGGTAGCTTTATATTTCTACTGGTCATTGATAATTTGCTAAGGATAATGAAAGAGCTTATTCGCCTCTATTTCCATGCTTCCAGGAAGATGGAGATTCTCTCCCAGAAAAGACCACACATTTGGGTGAACATGCAAAATGCCCCCAGTCCTGATATAACATTTGATAAGCTATGAACCAGCCTTCTTCAGGGTCGAGGACCAGCCCCAGAATTACCCTGTCAGTGATGTTCAACAGTTTCTGCTACAAGAGGCACAAAGAAATGAAATGAGGAACAAAAGCAGTCCTATCATATGGGACATAGCTTTGAAAAGCAAGAGAGAAAATGACTACCTATACCTTCCCAAGTCTCTTTTCCAGTTGTGTATCCTGAAAAGAAAAAAAAAAAAATTCTTCTGCACTTCATTCTGTAGGAAATGAGGATGACTCATCTTTCATGAGTTTTCACTTTAAGTTAACATTTCTCACATCATTTTCCTTTCTAATTTATTTTAAGGCAGGCAATACACATCTTCACACAGTATTAAATTTCCAAAGTCCCATATTCTATTTCTACCACTTTATCTTTCTGTGTTAGTTCTAGATCTTGGCTTCCTACCTAATCCCCGCTTCCACCCAATTACATACAAATAACTTCCTACATTGTATCACTCAAATTTTGAGTAAAATCATTCAATATAAGAGCAGTACTTTGTATAGTTGTGATGAAGGCAAGCAATAGAGTTGGTCTTGTTTGTTTTTGTAAAGAAGGATATTTTCTGAAAGTCACTGCCTGGCAACTTTACTGTAGAAAGTCACTTCGAGTTATCAAAAGCTGTATTTCCCCTGCACTCAATTTTCTGTTATTTTCAAAGTATATTTGGCACCAATCTGCTATTACATCTATCTCTAGATTTTTTTTCCTCAAAGCAGCCATAGTATGAAGATTCTAATCAGAGTCATGGAAGAAGAGAGCACAGCATGAACTGGGAATGGCAATGTAGTCAATCTCTACAGAAAGATTAGACACTACTTGATATTATGGGCCCCAAGTGGCCAACTATAAATAAAGGTTCCAAGCTCTAAGACTCAGAAATAGCAATCTTCTTGAGGAAATACCTAGCTGTGGACTGAGTTGGGAGTTAGTTTCTTATAATCACACCCAAGGGACTAAAGAAGGCATGGTGAAACTGACTACCTCAATTTAAGAAGTACCCTTATTCAAATTTGTAGAGGACTATACTCTAGACTTATTAGAGAGGCTTTATCTTCCTCCTAATTATCAATAAGCAGATACTTAGTACTAACTTGAGTGGGGTACTTACATACATGTTCTTTAGGGAGATGACAACATTAATACAAATATTTAGAAGATATATAGGAACATGACCAAATGTTGAATACGTATTTGTATTTATAACATACACAAATCAAGGGCCAATGCATTCTAGGGGATAAAAAGCAGTGTTCAAAAAGCAGTAGACAGGGAGGTATTAGCACTCCTTAAATTACTCCAGGTAGAGTTTGAAGTTATTTGAATGTAGTCTAGTGAAGAAAATTATGAGAAAAGAACATATCATGTATGAAAGTCATGGGAGAAGTCAGGTATAAAAAATATAGCAATCTTAGAGGGGGGTGCTGACACTCAGGAGGAAGATTTTAGACATAATCTGTAGTGAAATAGGAAGAACCTTTAGGAGAAGGATCACATGATCAAAAGGAGGACAATTGCTTCTTAAAGGAATAATTTTAAAGAGGTCACCTAACAAGGGGATACAAAATTTGCTAGGAGGATACTAAAATCTTTTTAATTCTATTAACAAAAAGAGATTTGGTGTTCAGTTTACCTTAATATGAATATTTCATATTCAAATGACATGATTTTTTATGGTCTCTAAGATAAAGACCGATAGAAACCCAGGAGTGGACTGAACCTGATTATGGGTCTGGCAAAGAGACAGCTACATAACGCCAAATGTCCCTAGAAAGGTCACCTGCAGAGACCCCCCACATGCTTCTCCAGTACCAGGCAGTGATGCCACTTTCAGCTTCTTGGCGATCTCAAAGGAGAACATGTACTGGATCCCATCAAAAGCATTCCTACAGAGAGAAATACAACAAGAGGGAAGCTGAATAACATAGGCATCAAAGTGAGAATTCACGGTTGTTCATGACATTATAGTAGCTACTTCAGATGAGTAAAGAATTTAAACTAATACCAAGAGCTAACATAAGAATGCTTACTGTGTGCCAGACACTGAAGAGCATGTGTTTTATATCATTTAATCATTGTGCCAACAACCTGATGAGGTTATTATACCAGTATTACAGATAAGGAAATTTATGTTTACAGACACACAACTAGGAAGTGTCAGAGTTGGCATTTAAACCTAAGGTATCTGACTCTTATTTTATGCTCTTAAGTTGCCTCCAAATGTATAGTAAAGTATCATTCATAAGAAAATTGGATTATGACCCTTCCAGCTTTGTCCTTTTCTTTGGTCTTGTAGCCACCTCAACATACACATACCCTTCCAAATGAGTTTCTAGCGGCTACTACAATCTATTAGAACTTTCATATCCTGGAAGACATTTTGATTTACTAAAAGGAACTGCAGTTCTTTGGAGAAATGACTGATTATACAATAGCTGAGGCAGGGAATATACAAAATAGGCATCTCATCATGCAAGAAAGTAAGGAAGTACTCAGGAAATACAACAATGGGGGCATACCAAAGGGACATGGGAACCAATGTGAAAGAGCTTTCGATGGACAAAACTGAAAAAATTTGAGAAACAAAATAAATATTATTATTATTATTATTTTATTCTTCCTATAGAAGAATGCTAAATAATTTATGTAGCTTCTCACCCTCCAGGAAGTGGAGCTTAATCTTCCCCAACCCTTAACTGTTGTATATAAAGTAAAAAAGTAAGTTTACAGAGCAGAAACCCAGCAAACGCTACCTTGGCCAGCTGATCAAGGCCCTGACATGACAGGATAAGAATGGCATTTTACCTGTGTGGTCTTCCTCCCAAATACCCATAACCCAGTCTAATCATGAGAAAAGCCATCAGACAAATTCCAACTGAGGCACAGTCTACAAAATACCTGAACAGTACTTCTCAATACTATCAAGGTCATCAAAACAAGGAAATTCTGTGAAACTGTTACAGTCAACAGGAGCTAAAGGAGACATGACAACAATGTAATGTGGTATCCTAGACTGGGTCCTAGAATAGAAAAAGACATTAAGTTAAAAGTAAGGAAATCTCAATAAAGTACAGACTTCAATTAACAATAATGTATCAGTAGTGGTTCATTAATTGTAACAAATGTACTAGATTGATCTAACATTTTGATAAAAGGGATAATTGCGTAGGGCAGAGGGTAGGTGGATATGGGAACTCTCTGTACTACCTCTGCAACTTTCTGGCAAATCTAAAATTATTCTAAAATACAAAGTTTCTTTCAAAAAAATCACGAAACCTGGAAAAAAGAAATATAGTCAAATTCCAGCCTTTATCCTTGTGTAACCTTGTGCAAGTCACTATCTGAGCTTTGGTATTCCTGTTTATAAAATAGTTAAAATAATCTTTTTTAGGAACATCTACAAGATAGCAAACTGGGAAGCTCCGTCCAGACTCTCCATCCTCCACCCACACTGACATTTAAAACAACTAGAGGAGAACAGGGAGTTGACAGAGTAGGAGGATCCTGAGCTTGCCTCCTCCCACAGACACACTAAGGCAATGACTTCATGTAATGCAATGCACTCTGAAAACCACCTGAACACTGGCAGAACAGATCCTCCAAAACCAGTGACATAAAAAGAAGGCCATATCAAGAAGGATAGAAGGGGCAGAGACACAGCCAGGAATCAAATGTTTGGCATGATGACCCAAAAGCAGAAGGGATATCACAGGCATGGAGGTCCTTTCCTTGAGGAGTGAGGGGATCAAGACCTACATTGTACACCAAAAGGAAGAGCTCCCATTATGTCTGTCTTAGAAAATCAGCAGGGCTCAAAACTGGGAGATTTGAAAATCAGGAGAGCTTGAATCAAGGAGAGCCACAGGGTGAGAGGAAACTGAGACTTCACTCTGAAAGGGCCAGCACACTGTATCACTCAGTCTCAGACTCAGCACAGAAACAGCAGTTTGAAAAACACCTGTGTTATATGTGAAGGAGATTTACTGACTAATTTTAGCTATGTGTTAGAGAGACAGGGATCAACTAGAACTTTCTCCAGGAATGGGAGTGCTGGTGGGCACCATTCTTCTTGCCCTTCTTCAGTCTAGCTGGCCCAACACTGGTAGACATTAGTTCTGATACTGATACATCAGTATTCTGATACCATCTACCTTGCTAGCACTGCTTGCCCTGCCCTAGTACTCCCCTGCTGGCCCACCTCAGCAGGAGCCCCTCCAAAGCAACTATTGCCTCACCACACCTGGCTGGCAGCCCAGCCCTACAAAGTGACTCCTTCACTGAGG
Organism: Panthera uncia; assembly: GCF_023721935.1. Lineage (NCBI taxonomy): Eukaryota > Metazoa > Chordata > Mammalia > Carnivora > Felidae > Panthera > Panthera uncia. The sequence goes on from NC_064817.1 coordinate 77,637,405, forward strand.
AGTCATTCCCATCAACCAGCATACCCACAGCCACTGTGGCCAAGCCAATTAGCCAGCTGTACCAAGGGACGTTTGCACCCAATAGTACACCAACAGTATCTATGACCCAGCCTCTCAGCCAGCTACAATGGGAACTAACACCACCTACCACCAGCACACCATCAGCAACTATAGATGGGACTCTCAACCAGCTGTGAAAGGAGCTACTCCACCCACCAGAAAGCTGGCAGCAGTTACAGTTGGACCACTTAGCAAGCTGCACCCAGGGTCCATTCATGTCCACCAATATGCTTGCAGCAGTCATATGGATCACTGCTGACAACAGGGCTGATGGCCAGCCACATCCACAAGCGTGCCAGCAGCAGGCACGGCCAAATCACAACAGAAGGACCTATGAACCCACACAGGGGACACCCCCACAGTGATGGCTGGTTCTCTTGGCCAGGGAGACTGCACTACTGGGCGCCATAAGATGCCTTCTTCATAAGGCCACCACTTTCAAGACCAGAAAACACACATGACCTACCTAATACCCAGAAACAAACACAGAGACTCAGATAAAATGAGGAGACAAAGGAATATGTTCTAAACAAAAGAATAAGACAAAACTTCAGAAAAAGAACCAAATGAAATGGAGATCAACAATCTATCTGATAAGGACTTCAAAGTAATGGTCATAAAGATATTCACCAGATTTGAGAGAAGAGTGGATGAACTAAAGTGATAACATCAACAAAGAGATAAAACAAAACATGAAAAATCTGAGCCTAAGAATTAAATCTGAGACTAAGATTTAAATAACTGAAGTGAAAAATACACTAGAGAGAATCAACAGTAGATTTTAAAATGCAGAAAAATGGGGCGCCTGGGTGGCTCAGTTGGCAAAGCGTCCGACTTCGGCTCAGGTCATGATATCACAGTTCATGTGTTCGAGCCCCACGTCTGGCTCTGTGCTGACAGCTCAGAGCCTGGAGCCAGCTTCAGATTCTGTGTTTCCCTCTCTCTCTGCCCCTCTCCCACTCACACTCTGTGTGTCTCTCTCTCAAAAATAAACATTTTTTAAAAATATTAAATGCAGAAAAACAACCAAGCAATCTGGAAGACAGGGTAGTGGAAAGCACCCAAACTGAAAAGCCAAAAGGAAAAAGATTTTTTTAAATTGAAGGTAGGCTGGGGAGACTGGGTGGCTCAGTCAGTTAAGCATCAGACTCTCTCTCAGCTCAGGTCTTGATCTCAGGGTCGTGAGTTTGGGCCCTGCATTGGGCCCCATGATAGTTGTGGAGCCTAATTAAAAATAATAAAAATAAAAATTTTAATTTAACACATAAGGTTAAGGGACCTCTGAGAAAATATCAAGCATACTAACATTCACTTTAGAGAGGTCCCAAAGAAGATAAAGAGAAGAGGGCAGAAAACATATTTGAAAAAATAATAGCTGAAACTTCCCTAAGCTGAGGAAGGAAAAAGACATACAGGTCCAGCAAGCTCAGAGAGCCCCAAACAAGATGAACCCAAGAAGGTCCACACCAAGATACATAATAATTAAAATGTCAATAAATTAAAAGTAATCTTTAAAAAAAAAAAACAAGAGAAAAGCAAGTGGATAGCTCAGTCAGTTGAGTATCTGACTCTTGATTTCAGCTCATGTCATGATCTCATGGCTTGTGAGATCAGAGCCCCACATCAGGCTCTGCTGACAAAGAAGAGCCTGCTTGGGATTCTCTCTCTCCCTCTCTCTCTCTCTCTGCCCCTCCCTTGCATGTGTGCATTCTCTCTCTCTCTCAAAAAAAAAAAAACTTTAAAAAAAGAGAGAAAAGCAAATAGGTATGTATGTACACAGGAAATCCTATGACATAATCAGCTGATTTATCAATAGAAAATCTGTCAGCAAGAAAGGAATGGAATGATATATTCAAAGCATTGAAAGGAAAATACCTGCAACCAAGAATACTACTATACCCAACAAAGTCATCATTCAGAATTCAAGGAGAGAGAGTCTCCCAGAACCAACAGATACACGTACATCACCACTAAAACTGCCTTACAAGAAATGTAAAAGGGAATTCTTGAAATGGAAGAGAAAGTCATAACTAGAAGGAATTACGAAAAGAAAAAATTTCACTGGTAAAAACAAACTGAGGAAAAGTAGGTCAACCACCTATAAAGCTAATATGAAGGTTAAAAGACAAAAGTAGTAAACACAGTTGTATCTACAAAAGTTATCTAAGGATGCACAAAATAAAAAGATGTAAAATAGTACATCAAATACATAAAATGTGGAGTGGGGAGAATAAAAATATACCGCCTTTAGAATGTGTTTGAACTTAAGTGACCATCAACTTAAGACAGACTGCTATATACAAAGGATGTTACATGTGAACCTCATGGTAACCGCAAACAAAAAAACCTACGATACACAAAAAATAAAGAAAAAGGAATCCAAGCATAATACTAAAAAAAAGTCATAAAATCACAAGTGACCAAGAAAGGAAAAGAGAGGAAATATAAACACAACATAAAACAATAATAAGAACACACCTATCAATAATTAATTTAAATGCTAATGGTCTAAATGATAAATCAAAAGACACAGGGTGAATGAATGCATAAAAAAACAAAACCCAACTATATGCTGCCTACAAGAGACTCACTTCAAATCTAAAGACCCATACAGAGTGAAAGTAAAGGAGCAGAAAAAGATATTCCACATAAATGGAGGCAAAAAAAGAAAAGCTAGGGTAGCAATACTTATATCAAACAAAACAGACTTTAAAAGACCATAACAAAAGACAAAAAAGAGCATCACATAATAAAGAGATCAATTCAACAAAAGGATATAACAATTATGAATATATATGTACCCATGGAGTGCCTGGGTGGCTCAGTCAGTTAAGTGTCTGCGGTTAGCACAGGCCATGATCTCACGGTTCATGAGTTCAAGCCCCACATCAGGCTCTGTGCTGACAGCTCAGAGCCTGAAGCCTGCTTAGATTCTGTGTCTCCCTTTCTCTGCCCCTCCCCAGCTTGTGCTCTGTGTCTCCCTCAAAAAAATAAACATTAAAAAATAAAAAAATATATATATACATATATGTGTACCCAATAGAGAAGCACCTAAATATATAAAGCAAGTATTAACAGATCTAAAGGGAAGCATTAACAGTAATTCAATAATAGTAGGGGACAGTCCACATACATCAAAGGATCACCCAGACAGAAAATCAATAAGGAAACCATGGCTTTGAATGACACATTGGACCATAGACTTAAGAGATACATAAACATTCCATCCAAAAATAGCAAAATACACATTCTTTTCAAGTGCACATGGAACATTCTCCAGCATAAACCATGTTAGGCAACAAAATAAGTCTCAATAAATATATGAAGACTGAAATCATATCACATCAAGTATCTTTTCAAACCACAATGGTATGACCTAAAAAACAGCTGCCAAAAAAAAAAAAAAAAAAAAAACTGGGACAAACACAAACATATGGAGGCTAAATAACATGCTACTAAACAACCAATGGGTCAACTGCAAAATCAAAGAGGAAATAGAAAATACATCGAGACAAATGAAAATGGAAACATACTGGTTCAAAATCTGTGGTACACAGCCCAAACAGTCTTAAGAGAGACGTTTACAGCTAGAAATAAGAAAAATAAGAAATAAGAGAACAAAAAATAAGAAAAATATCCAATAATCTAACCTTACACCAAAAGGAACTATAAAAAGAACCAAAAAGTGCTCAAAGTTAGCAGAAGGAAGGTAAAATAAAGATCAGAACAAAAATAGACTTGATCCTTCAACAACAAGAGTTTCAACAACATAGGGCCAGCTACATGCAGATTTTGTTTTATAAAGTACAGTACTGTAAATGTATTTTCTCTTCCTTATAATTTTCTTAATGACATTTTTTCCTCTAGTTTACTTTATTATGACACCAGAATACAACATATAAAATATGTATTAATCAATGGTTTGCGTTCTCAGGCTTCCAGTCAATGGTAGGCTATTAGTAGTTAAGTTATACAGGAGTCAAAAACTGTATGAAAATTTTTGACTGTGCAGGGAGTTGGGGACCCTAAACCCCAAACTGTTCAAGGATCAACTGTAAATAAAATAGAGTCCCTAAAAACAATCAAAAATATCATGAAACTGAGAGCTGGTTCTTTGAAAAGATAAACAAAATTGATAAACCTTTAGTCAGACCCATTAAGAAAAAAGACAAAGAAAACCCAAATAAAATCAGAAATGAAAGAGGTTACAACTGGGGCACTTATGAACTAAGTGTCTGACTTCAGCTCAGGTCATGATTTCACAGTCTGTGAGTTCGAGCCCCACATCGGGCCTGTGCTGACAGCTCAGAGCCTGGAGCCTGCTTCGGATTCTGGGTTTCCCTCTTTCTCTGCTCCTCCCCTGTTGTGCTCTGTGTCTGTCTCTCAAAAGTAAATAAATGTTTTTTTTTCCTTCTTAAAGCTTTTATTGGATTTTTGGAGGAAGATGGCGGTGTAGGAGGACACTGGGCTCACCGCATCCTGCTGACCACTTAGATTCCAACCACATCTGCCTAAATAACCAAGAAAACTGCCAGAAGACTAGCAGAACGGACTCTCCAGAGCCAAGCATAGACAAGAGGCCCACGGAAGAGAGTAGGAAGAGCGAGAGGTGGTGCGCACTCCACGGATTGGCAGAAAGGAGCTGGGGCGGTGGAGGGGCAGCCCGCCTGGCAAGGCAGAGTGCCCGAGTCTGGCTTGCAAAAGCGGAGGGGCCGAACGGCCTCTGTACACCTTGCGGATCTACCCCGGCTAATACACCAGATCCCATCGAAGCAGCACCACAAGCCTGGCAGTGTGCAAGTGGCCCAGACAGGGGCCACACCACTCCACAGTGAGTCCTGCCCCTGGGAGAGGGAAAGATAAGGTACACACCAGTCTGACTGTGGCCCCAGCGGTGGGCTGGGGGCAGACATCAGGTCTGACTGCAGCCCCACCCACCAAGGCAAGTTATTCCAGACAGCACAGAGGAACAGCCCTGCAGTTCTGCGCCACTCCAGGGACTATCCAAAATGACGAAACAGAAGAATTCTCCTCAAAAGAAACTCCAGGAAGTAGCAACAGCTAACAAACTGATCAAAAACGATTTAAGCAATATAACAGAAAGGGAATTTAGAATACTAGTCATAAAATTAATAGCTGGGCTTCAAAAAAGTATAAAGGACAGCAGAGAATCTATTACTACAGAGATCAAGGGACTAAGAAACAGTCAGGAGGAGCTAAAAAATGTTATAAATGAGCTGAAAAATAAAATGGAGGCAACCACAGCTCGTACTGAAGAGGCAGAGGAGAGAAAAGGGGAATTAGAAGACAAAATTATGGAAAAAGAAGAAGCTGAATAGGGGCACTTGTACCCCAATGTTTATAGCAGCACTCTCAACAATAGCCAAATTATGGAAAGAGCCTAAATGTCCATCAACTGATGAATGGATAAAGAAATTGTGGTTTATATACACAATGGAATACTACGTGGCAATGAGAAAAAATGAAATATGGCCTTTTGTAGCAACGTGGATGGAACTGGAGAGTGTTATGCTAAGTGAAATAAGCCATACAGAGAAAGACATATACCATATGTTTTCACTCTTATGTGGATCCTGAGAAACTTAACAGAAACCCATGGGGGAGGGGAAGGAAAAAAAAAAAAAGAGGATAGAGTGGGAGAGAACCAAAGCGTAAGAGACTGTTAAAAACTGAGAACAAACTGAGGGTTGATGGCGGGTGGGAGGGAGGGGAGGGTGGGTAATGGGTATTGAGGAGGGCACCTGTTGGGATGAGCACTGGGTGTTGTATGGAAACCAATTTGACAATAAACTTCATGTATTGAAAAAATAAAAAATAAATTAAAAAGTTTAAAAAAAAAGGAAAAAGAAGAAGCTGAGAAAAAGAGAGATAAAAAAATCCAGGAGTATGAGGGGAGAATTAGAGAACTAAGTGACACAATTAAATGTAATAACATACGCATAACTGGAATTCCAGAGGCGGAAGAGAGAGATAAAGGTGCTGAAAGTGTACTTGAAGAAATCATAGCTGAGAACTTCCCTGATCTGGGGAAGGAAAAAGGCATTGAAATCCAAGAGGCACAGAGAACTCCCTTCAGACGTAACTTGAATCGATATTCTGCATGACATATCATAGTCAAACTGGCAAAATACAAGGATAACGAGAAAATTCTGAAAGAAGCTAGGGATACACATGCTCTAACATATAAAGGGAGACTGGTAAGACTAGTGACGGATTTATCTACCGAAACTTGTCAGGCCAGAAAGGAATGGCAGGAAATCTTCAATGTGATAAACAGAAAAAATATTCAGCTGAGAATCCTTTATCCAGCAAGTCTGTCATTTAGAATAAAAGGAGAGATAAAGGTCTTCCCAAACAAACAAAAACTGAAGGAATTTGTCACCACTAAACCAGCCCTACAAGAAATCCTAAGGGGGAATTCTGTGAGACAAGGTACCAGAGACATCTCTACAAGCATGAAACCTACAGACATCACAATGACTCTAAACCCATATCTTTCTATAATAATACTGAATGTAAATGGACTAAATGCTCCAACCAAAAGACATAGGGTATCAGAATGGATAAAAAAACAAGACCCATCTATTTGCTGTCTACAAGAGACTCATTTTAGACCTGAGGACACCTTCAGATTGAAAGTGAGAGGATGGAGAACTATCTACGATGCTACTGGATGTCAAAAGAAAGCTGAGGTAGCCATACTCATAGCAGACAAACTAGACTTTAAATTAAAGGCTGTAACAAGAGATGAAGAAGGGCATTATACAATAATTACAGGGTCTATCCATCAGGAAGAGCTAACAATTATAAATGTCTATGCACCAAATACGGGAGCCCTCAAATATATAAAACAAGCAATCACAAACATAAGCAACCTTATTGATAAGAATGTGGTAATTGCAGGGGACTTTAATACTCCACTTATAACAATGGGTAGATCATCTAGACACAAGATCAATAAAGAAACAAGAGCCCTGAATGATACATTGGATCAGATGGACTTGACAGATATATTTAGAACTCTGCATCCCAAAGCAACAGAATGTACTTTGTTCTCGAGTGCACATGGAACATTCTCCAAGATAGACCATATACTGGGTCACAAAACAGCCCTTCATAAGTATACAAGAATTGAGATCATACCATGCATACCTTCAGACCACAATGCTATGAAACTTGAAATTAACCACAGGAAAAAGTCTGGAAAACCTCCAAAAGCATGGAGGTTAAAGAACACCAAACTAAATAATGAATGGGTCAACCAGGCAATTAGAGAAGAAATTAAGAACTATATGGAAACAAATGAAAATGAAAAGACAACAATCCAAACGCTTTGGGATGCAGCGAAGGCAGTCCTGAGAGGAAAATACATTGCAATCCAGGCCTATCTCAAGAAACAAGAAAAATCCCAAATACAAAATCTAACAGCACACCTAAAGGAAATAGAAGCAGAACAGCAAAGACATCCCAAACCCAGCAGAAGAAGAGAAATAATAAAGGTCAGAGCAGAAATAAACAATATAGAATCTAAAAAAACTGTAGAGTAGATCAATGAAACCAAGAGTTGGTTTCTTGAAAAAATAAACAAAATTGACAAACCTCTAGCCAGGCTTCTCAAAAAGAAAAGTAAGATGACCCAAATAGATAAAATCATGAGTGAAAATGGAATTATGACAACCAATCCGTCAGAAATACAAGCAATTATCAGGGAATACTATGAAAAATTATATGACAACAAACTGGACAACCTGGAAGAAATGGACAAATTCCTAAACACCCACACTCTTCCAAAACTCAATCATGAGGAAATAGAAAGCTTGAACAGACCCATAACCAGCAAAGAAATTGAATGAGTTATAAAAATCTCCCAACAAATAAGAGTCCAGGACCAGATGGCTTCCCAGGGGAATTCTACCAGACATTTAAAGCAGAAATAATACCTATCCTTCTCAAGCTATTCCAAAAAATAGAAAGGGAAGGAAAACTTCCAGACTCATTCTATGAAGCCAGTATGACTTTGATTCCCAAACCAGACAGAGACCCCACAAAAAAAGAGATCTACAGGCCAATATCCCTGATGAATATGGATGCAAAAATTCTCAATAAGATACTAGCAAATCGAATTCAACGGCATATAAAAAGAATTATTCACCATGATCAAGTGGGATTCATTCCTGGACTGCAGGGCTGGTTCAACATTCACAAAGCAATCAATGTGATATATCACATTAATAAAAGAAAAGATAAGAACCATATGATCCTGTCAATTGATGCAGAAAAAGCATTTGACAAAATTCAGCATCCTTTCTTAATAAATACCCTCGAGAAAGTCGGGATAGGAGGAACATACTTAAACACCATAAGAGTCATTTATGAAAAGCCCACAGCTAATAACATCCTCAGTGGGGAAAAACTGAGAGCTTTTTCCCTGAGATGAGGAACACAACAGGGATGTCCACTCTCACCGCTGTTGTATAACATAGTGTTGGAAGTTCTAGCATCAGCAATCAGACAATAAAAGGAAATCAAAGGCATCAAAATTGGCAAAGATGAAGTCAAGCTTTCACTTTTTGCAGATGACATGATATTATACATGGAAAACCTGATAGACTCCACCAAAAGTCTGCTAGAACTAATACATGAATTCAGCAAAGTCACAGGATACAAAATCAATGTACAGAAATCAGTTGCATTCTTATACACTAATAATGAAGCAACAGAAAGACAAATAAAGAAACTGATCCCATTCGCAATTGCACCAGGAAGCATAAAATACCTAGGAATAAACCTCACCAAAGATGTAAAGATCTGTATGCTGAAAACTACAGAAAGCTTATGAAGGAAATTGAAGAAGATATAGAAATGGAAAAACATTCCGTGCTCATGGATTGGAAGAATAAATACTGTTAAAATGTCAACACTACCCAGAGCTATCCACACATTCAATGCAATCCCAATCAAAATTGCACCAGCATTCTTCTCAAAGCTAGAACAAGTAATCCTAAAATTTGTATGGAAACACAAAAGGACCCAAAGAGCCAAAGTAATTTTGAAGAAGACCAAAGCAGGAGGCATCACAATCCCGGACTTTAGCCTCTACTACAAAGCTGTCATCATCAAGACAAACAGACACATCGACCAATGGAATAGAATAGAAACCCCAGAACTACACCCACAAAAGTATGGCCAACTAATCTTTGACAAAGCAGGAAAGAATATCCAACGGAAAAAAGACAGTCTCTTTAACAAATGGTGCTGGGAGAACTGGACAGCAACATGCAGAAGGTTGAAACTAGACCAAATTCTCACACCATTCTCAAAAATAAACTCAAAATGGATAAAGGACCTGAATGTGAGACAGGAAACCATCAAAACCCTAGAGGAGAAAGCAGGAAAATACCTCCCTGACCACAGCCGCAGCAATTTCTTACTTGACACATCCCCAAGGGCAAGGGAATTAAAAGCAAAAATGAACTATTGGGACCTCATGAAGATAAAAATCTTCTGCACAGCAAAGGAAACAAGCAACAAAACTAAAAGGCAACCAATGGAATGAGAAAAGATATTTGCAAATGACATATCAGACAAAGGGCTAATATCCAAAATCTATAAACGACTCACCAAACTCCACACCCGAAAAACAAATAATCCAGTGAAGAAATGGGCAGAAAACATGAATAGACACTTCTCTAAAGAAGACATCCAGATGGCCAACAGGCACATGAAAAGATGCTCAAAATCGCTCCTCATGAGGGAAATACAAATCAAAACCACACTCAGATATCAACTCATGCCAGTCAGAGTGGCTAAAGTGAACAAATCAGGAGACTATAGATTTGCTGGAGAGGATGTGGAGAAACGGAAACCCTTGCACTCTTGGTGGGAATGCAAACTGGTGCAGCCGCTCTGGAAAACAGTGTGGAGGTTCTTCAAAAAATTAAAAAGAGACCTAACCTATGACCCAGCAATAGCACTGCTAGGAATCTACCCAAGGGATACAGGAGTGTTGATGCATAGGGGCACTTGTACCCCAATGTTTATAGCAGCACTCTCAACAATAGCCAAATTATGGAAAGAGCCTAAATGTCCATCAACTGATGAATGGATAAAGCAATTGTGGTTTATATACACAATGGAATACTATATAGCAAAGAGAAAGAATGAAACATGGCCCTTTGTAGCAACATGGATGGAACTGGAGAGTGTTATGCTAAGTGAAATAAGTCATACAGAGAAAGACATATACCATATGTTTTCACTCTTATGTGGATCCTGAGAAACTTAACAGAAGTCTATTGGGGAGGGAAAAAAAAAAGAGGTTAGAGAGGGAGAGAGCCAAACCATAAGAGACTGTTAAAAACTGAAAACAAACTGAGGGTTGATGGGGGGTGGGAGGGCAGGGAGGGTGGGTGATGGGTATTGAGGAGGGCACCTTTTGGGATGAGCACTGGGTGTTGTATGGTAACCAACTTGACAATAAATTTCATATTAAAAAAAAAAAACTTTTATGTGTGTAGCAACAATTCCAGGTTTAACTTAAGCAGTGTCCATGATAGAAACATCTCTTCCCCTTTTTAAAACCAGAAAATCTATACTCCTCAAGGAAAGGATTAAACGTTATTAAAAAATTTTAAAAAAGGAGTTACAACCAGCAGCAGAGAAATACAAATGATTATAAGACACTATTACAAAAAAATTATATGCCAACAAACTGGACAAAAAAATTATAAATGCCTAGAAACATACACTGCTCCAAAACTGAATCAGTAATAAATAGAAAATCTGAACAAACCAATTACTAGTAACAAAATTCAATCAGTAATCCAAAAAAATTACAGCAAACAAAAGTCCAGGACCAGATGGCTTCACAGGTGAATTCTACTAAACATTTATGGAAGAGTTAATACCTATCTTTTACAAACTGTTCCAAGAAATAGAAGAGGAAGAAATATTTTCAAATTCATTCTATAAGATAAGCACTGCCCTAATACCAAAACCAGACAAAGACACTACAAAAAAATTTACAGACCAGTATCTCTTCTGATGGACAACGATGCAAAAATCCTGACCAAATTATTAGCAAACCAAATTGAACAATACGTTAAAATACATTAAAACAATACATTAAACTGCTTAAGTTAAACCCAGAATTGTTGCTACACAGATAATAAAAGTTTGTTTTTTTTAATATGATCAAATGGGATTTATCCTAGGGATGCATGGATGGTTCAATATCTGCAAACCAATCAACGTGAAACTCCATATTAACAAAATAAAGGATACAAATCATACGTTCATCTCAGTAGATGCAAAAAAAAGCATTTGACAAAATTCAATATCCATTCAGAATAAAAATTTTCAAAAAAGAGCATTTAGAGGGAACAAACCTCAACATCATAAAGACATTATATGACAATCCCACAGACAACATCATAATCAATCATAAAAAGCTAAAAGCTCTTCCACTAAGATCAGGAACAGGACAAAGATGTCTACTCCCATCATTTTCACTGAACATAGTACTGAAGTCCTAAACACAGCAATCAGACAAAAGAAAGGGATAAAAGCCATCTAAATTGGTAAGGAAGAAGTAAAAACTGTCACTATTTACTGACTGCATGATACCATACATAGAAAACCCTAAAAATTCCACCAAAAAACTATTTGATGTAATAAATGAATTCAGTAAAGTTTCAGGATACAAAAATATAAAGAAATCTGTTGTGTTTCTATACACTACTAAGAAAATAGCAGTAAGAAAACAATACAATTTACAATTGTACCAATGAGGATACAATACCTACGAATAAACTTAATCAAGGAAGTGAAAAACCTGTACTGTGAAAACTTTAAAACATTGATGAAAGAAATTGAAGACTACACAAAGAAAAAGAAACAGAAAGACATTGCATGCTCATGGATTGGGAGAAGAAATATTGTTAAAACGTCCAAACTACCCAAAGCAATCTACAGATCCAATGCAATCTTTAGCAAAATACCAACATTTTTCACATGACTAGAACAAATAATCCTATAATTTGTATGGGAACATAAAAGACCCCAAATAGCCAAAGCAATCTGTAAAAAGAAGAACAAAGCTGGAGGTATAACAATCACAGATTTTAAGATACACTACAAAGCTTTAGTAATCAAAATAGTATGGTAATGGCACAAAAATAGATACATAGATGAATGGAACAGAATAGAAGACCCAGAAATAAACCCATGTTTATATGGACAATTCTATGACAAATTACAAGAACATACAATGACGAAGGGCGCATGGGTGGCTCAGTCGGTTAAGTGTCCGACTCTTGATTTTGGCTCAGGTCATGATCTCACTATTCATGAGATCAAACCCTGTGTCGGGCTCTATGCTGACAGTGCGTGGAGCCCGCTTGAGATTCTCTCTCTGCCCATCTCTTTGCCCATCCCCCCACTCATGCACATGCACTCACTCTCTTTCAAAATAAAGAAACATTTTTTTGTATAAAAGAATATACAATGGAAGAAGACATTCTCTTCAATAAATGGTGTTGAGAAAATTGGACAGCTACATGCAAAGGAATGAAACTGGACCACTTTCTAACACCATACACAAAAATATATTCAAAATGGGGTAAAGACCTAAATGTGAGACATGAAACCATAAAGTCCTAGAGGAAAACATATGCAATAATATCTTTAACATTAGTCAAGGCAGTATTTTTCTAGATATGCCTCCTCAGGCAAGGGAACCAAAAGCAAAATTAATCTATTGGGACTACACCAAAATAAAAAGCTTTTGTACAGTGAAGGAAACCATCAACAAAACAAAAAGGCAACCTATTGAATGGAAGAAGATATTTGCAAATGATATATCTATAGGCACCTAACATCCATAAGCAGCTAACATCCAAAATATATAAAGAATTTCTACAACTCAATACCACAGAAACAAAGAATCCAATTAAAAAATGGGCAGAGGACCCAAACAGACATTTTTCCAAAGAAGATATACAGACAGTCAATAGACACATGGAAAGATGCTCAACATCACTAATTATCAAGGAAATACAAATCAAAACCACAATGAGATATCACCTCACACACCTGTCAGAACAAAAAATAAATTTTAGCAAGAATGTGGACAAAAGGAAGCCTTGTGTGTTGTTGATGGGAATAGAAATTAGTGAAACTATTGTGGAAAATAGTATGAAGGTTCCTCAAAAAATTAGAAATAGAATTACCATATGATCCAGTAATTCCACTACCAGGTATTTACCCAAAGAAAACAAAAACATTAACTTGAAAAGATATATGCACTATATATAGGTTTACCGTAGGTTTACTGCAGCATTATTTACAATAGCCTAGATATGGATGCAACCCAAGTGTCCATCCATAGATGAGTGGATGATGAAGATGTGATACACACACACACACACACACACACACACACAATGGAATATTACTCAGCCATAAAAAAGAATGAGATTTTACCATTTGCAACCATACCAATGGACCTAGGAAGTATATAAGGCTAAGTGAAATAAGTCAGAGAAAGACAAATGCCATATGATTTCACTGATATGTATATTTTAAGACACAAAACAAATGAACCATCTAAGAGACCATTAAAAAACCAAACTCTTAAAATACAAAACTGTTAGTTGCCAGAGGGGATATGGGTGGGAGGAGGGGTGAAATAAAGAGAATCAAGAGTACAGCTATCTCGGGGGGTGCCTCAGTGGCTCAGTCAGTTAAGTGTTTGACTTCGGCTTAGGTCATGCTCTCACAGCTCATGAGTTCAAGCCCTGCTTCGAGCCCTGTGCTGACAGCTCAGAGCCTGGAACCTGCTTTGAATTCTGTGTCTCCATCTCTCTCTGCCCTTCACGAACTCAGGCTCTCTCTCTCTCTCTCTTTCTCTCTCTCTCTCTCCCTCTCTCAAAAGTAAATTAACATTAAAAAAAATTTACAAAAAAAAGAGTACACTTATCTCGGGACACCTGGGTGGCTCAGTCAGTTAAGCATCTGACTTAGGCTCAGGTCATGATCTCATGGTTTCTGAGTTTGAGCCCTGCATCGAGTTCTGTGGTAACAGCTCAAAGCCTGGAACCTGCTTCGGATTCTCTGCCTCCATTTCTCTCTTCCCCTCCAACGTTTGTTCATGCGTGCTCTCTTTCAAAAACAAACATTTTTTTTTCAAAAGTGTAAACTTATCCTGATGGCAAGAGTAATGTACATAATTGTTGAATCATTATACCGTATTGCTGAAACTTATAACACTGTATGTTAATTTTACATCAATACAATTACACATGGATATCTTTAAAGAAGAGTAAACTTAACAAAGGAGGTGCTTTTAATGCTAAAAACTACAGGGGCACCTGGGTGGCTTGGTCAGTTAAGCGTCTGACTTCGGCTCACTTCATGATCTCGCAGTCTGAGTTTGAGCCCCTGTGTCAGGCTCTGTGCTGACAGCTCAGAGCCTGGAGCCTGCTTCCGTTTCTGTGTCTCCCTCTCTCTCTGCCCTTCCCCCACTCATGCATGTGCGCACGCGCACACTCTCTCTCTCAAAAATATATATTTTAAAAAATTTTAAATTGCTAAACTCTACAAAAGGATTCTGAAAGAAATTAAGAAATACATAAATAACTAGAAAGACACCTCATGTTCATGAGTTGGGAGATTTGATATTGTTTTGATGCTAATACCACTGAAAGCGACCTACAAATTCAAAGCAATCCCTAGTAAACTCCCAATGACATTTTTGCAGAGATAGAAAAATCTATCATAAAATTCATATGGAATCTCAAGGGATTCTGAATAGTCACAATAATCTTGAAAAAGAAAAAAGTTGGAGGTCTCACACTTCCTTATTTCAGAACTTACTACAAAACTACAATAATCCAAATAGTTTGATACTGGCATATAGACAGACATGTAGATCAATGAACTAGAGAGCCCAAAAATAAACCCTCACATTTATGTTCAAATGACTTTCAACAAGGGTGCCAAGACCATCCAATGGGGGAAAAAAAGCAGTCTTCCAACAAATAGTGCTGGGACAACTGGATATCCATATGCAAAAGGATGAAGTTGAACCCTTATCTAAACCACATACAAAATTATCTCAAGTTAGATCAAAGACCTAAATGTAACAACTAAACCTATGAAACTCTTAGAAGAAAATATAGGAGAAAAGTTTCATGACATTGGATTTGACAAAGAGTTCTTAGATATGACACCAAATGCACAGGCAACAAATAAAAAAGATAAGTTAGACTCCATCAGAATTAAAACCTTTTGTGCTTCAAAGGATACTATCAACAGAGAAAAGGCTGCATACGAAGTGGGAAAAATATTTGCAAGTTATATATCTGACAAGGGATAAGTATCCAGTATAAAAAAAATACTACAACTCAAGAACAAAAAAACAACCCAATTAAAAAATAGAAAAGGGGGAGGAGTTAAGATGGTGGAGGTGTATGGGGACCCTAAGCTGGTCTTGTCCCTAGAACACAGCTAGATATCAAATCATTCTAAACACCCAAAACATCAACCAGAGGTCTGAGAGAACAAAAACTGCAAGTCTACAAGTATAAAAGCAACCACGTTTTAGAAGGTAGGAGATGTGAGAGTCCACTTGGGGGAGATATAACTGTGGGTACAGTGGTGGGGAGGGAGCATGCCTACAGAAGCTACTACAAACTATCATAAGCAGCAGAGTGCAAAATATGAACTTTTAGAAGTCTACTACTGTGGTGGATGTGCCTGACTTAAACATGCTCAGGTGGTGACATGGGGCAAAATCCCAGGACTGACAAGGTGATCTGAGGATCCCTTGGGTCACAAGAAGGATGGCTGGCACCAACGCACTTCACTGTTTTCAGGCATAGGAGTCAGGACTCTGGTTGAGGGCAACGAGCCAGGGTGCCAGCTTTCTGCTCCATTTTACCATGAGCTCTGAATGGCTGCACAGTTCAAAATTGCTACACAGCTGTGCAACCATACTCCTTACATGGCAAGCAAATGGCAAAAGTGCCCTGAGACCCTCCCCCAGAGGAACAACACAGGTCCATGTCACAGAAGTCCCTAAAATTTGGTGATTTGAAACTCAGTCACACGCCTGAGACAAAAAACCTTGGACACAGGCAGGGTGAACACAGGGTTCTGACAGAAACCAGGAAGACAAGATGGGTGACTGATTGCTCTTCTGTGAAGAGTGGGGGATGCGAACTTCCAGCTCCAGGGCTAGAGAGAGGGGCGCCACCACATTCATCCCAACCATCAGCACTAAAAGTCTTCAGGGAGCAAAACAGTGCCAGTGAGCTGGCCAGGAAGCACCCAGATTAGGGAAGTCCCAGATTAGGAAGCACCGCTTACACTAAGCCCCACCCCCCGAGTCCTGCAGGTGCATCTCCACTAGGGCAGGTCCACCTGAGAATCAGTGTAACAGGCCTCTCCCCTAGAAGACCAGCACAAACAACTCACTTGTGCCAAGTCTACTGATCATAGAGTGCTGCAAAGCCTAATCTGGTGAAGAACACAGATATCAAAATCCAATAAGCACAGAAAACTCCCATTAATTTCAACAAAAGCTGACCATTGCCAAGGCATATGATAGTCAAATTCACAAACTATAGACAAGGAAAGAATCCTGAAAGCAGCGAGGGAAAGACAGTCTTTAACCTACAAGGGTAGAGAGATCAGGTTCACAGCAGATCTGTCAACAGAAACCTAGCAGGCCAGAAAGGAATGGCAGGATATATTCAATATGTTGAATGGGGAAAATATGCAGCCAAGAAATCTTTGTCCAGAATGGCCATCATTCAGAATAGAAAGAGAAATAATGAGTTTCCCAAACAAACAAAAACTAAGTTTGTGACCACTAAACCAGCCATGTAAGAAATTTTGAGGACTCTTTGAGTGGAAAAAAAAAGACCAAAAGCAACAATGACTAGAAAGTACCAGAGAACATCACCAGAAACACCAACTCTACAGGCAAAACAATGGCACTAAATTCACATCTTTCATTAATCACTCTGAATGTAAATGGACTAAATGTTCCAACAAAAGACATAGGGTATCAGAATGGATAAGAAAACAAGACCCATCTATATGCTGCCTACAAGACATTCATTTTAGACCTAAAGACACCTGCAGATTGAAAGTGAGGGGATGGAGAACCATCTATCATGCTAATGGACATTGAAAGAAAGCTGGAGTACCTATACTTATATCAGACAAACTAGATTTAAAGAAAAATGTTTAATGTTTATTTATTTTTGAGAGAGACACAGAGTATGACCGGGGGAGGTGAAGAGAGAGAAGGAGACAAAGAATCTGAAGCAGGCTCCAGGCTCTGGGCTGTCAGCATAAAGCCATACACAGGGCTCCAACCCACGAACCACAAGATCATGACCTGAGGTGAAGTTGGACACCTAACCAATGGAGCCAACCAGGTGTCCCCAACAAACTAGATTTTAAAACAAAGACTGTAACAAGAGATGAAGAAGGGCATGATATCATAATTAAGGGGTCTATCCATCAAGAAGATCTAACAATTGTAAATATTAATGCCCCCAAGTTGGCACCCAAAATATATAAATCAATTAATAACAAACACAAACAAACTCTTTGATAATAATACAATAATTGTAAGGGACTTCAGCACCCTACTTACAGCAATGGAAAGCTCAGCTAAGCAGAAAATCAACAAGGAAACAATGGCTTTGTATGACACACTGGACCAGATGGACTTAACAGATATATTCAGAACATTTCATCCTAAAGCAGAATATACATTCTTCTCAAGTGCACATGGAACATTCTCCAAAATAAATCACATACTGGGTTATAAATCAGCCCTCAACAAATACAAAAGGACTGAGATCGTATCATGCATATTTTCAGACCACAATGCTATGAAACTTGAAGTCAACCACAAGAAAAAATTTGGAAAGCCCTCAAATACATGGAGGTTAAAGGACATCATACTAAAGAATAAGTAGGTTGAGGTGCCTGGGTGGCTCAGTGGGTTAAGCGTCTGACTTCGGCTCAGGTCATGATCTCATGGTTCCTGAATTTAAGCCCTGCATCAGGCTCTCTGCTGTCAGCACAGAGCCTGCTTCAGATCCTCTGTCTCCCTCCCTCTTAGCCCCTCTCCTGCCTGTGCTCGCTTGCACTCTCTTTCTCAAAAATAAACATTAAAAGAAGAATGAACTTGTTAACCATGAAATTAAAGAAGAAATTAAATACATGGAAGCAAATGAAAACACCATAGTCCTAAACCTTTGGGATGCAGCCAAGGCAGTCCAAGAGGGAATTATATTACAATACAGGCCCATCTCAGGAAGCAAGACAGGTCTCAAATATACAACCTAGCTAGCCTTATACCTAAAGGAGCTATACAAGTAACAAATAAAGCCTAAAGCCAGCAGAAGAGAAATATTAAAGAACAGAGCAGACATAAATGACACGGAATCCAAAACAACAGTAGAACCTATCAATGATACTATGAGCCAGTTTTTTGAAAGAACAAAATTGATAAACCCCTAGTCAGACTTCTCAAAAAGAAAAAAGGACCTAAAGAGATAAAATCACGAATGAAAGAGGAGAGATGATAACCAACACCACAGAAATAGAAACAATTACTAGAGAAAACTATGAAAAATTATATGCCAACAAACTGGGTAATCCAGAAGAAATGGAAATATTCCTAGAAACTTACAAACTACCAAAACTGAAACAGGAAGAAATAGAAAATCTGAACAGACCCATAACCAGGAAAGAAATTGAAACAGTAATCAAAAACCTCCCAACAAACAAAAGTCCTAGGCCTGATGGTTTCCCTGGGGAATTCTACCAGACACTTAAATGAAGAGTTAATACCTATTTTTCTCAAACTGTTTCAAAAGATAGAAATGAAAGGAAAACTTCCAAACTCATTCTACAAAGCCAGCATTACCTTGACTCCAAAACCAGAGACCCCACTAAAAAGGTAAGTTACAGGCCAATATCCCTGATGAACACAGATGTAAAAATTTTCAATAAAATATTAGCAAATCAAATTCAACAGAACATTAAAAGAATTTACCATGATCAAATGGGGTGTATTCTTGGGCTGTATACAGGGTTGGTTCAATATCTGCAAATCAATCAATGTGATATACCACATTAATAAAAGAAAGGATAAGAAGCATACGATCCTGTCAATATATGCAGAAAAAACATTTGACAAAATACATCATCCATTCTTGATTAAAACCTTCAACAAAGTAGGGATAGATGGAATATACCTCAACATCATAAAGGCCATATACAAAAGACACACAGCTCACATTGTCCTCAATGGGGAAAACCGAGTGCCTTTTCCCTATGGTTAGGAACAAGACAAGGATGTCCACTCTCACCATTACTATTTAACACAGTATTGAAAGTTTTAACCTCAGCAATCAGACAACAAAAAGAAATAAAAGGCATCCAAATTGAAGAATTCAAACTTTCACTATTTTCAGATGATAGAATCCTCTATGTAGAAAATTCAAGACTCCACCAAAACACTTCTAGAAGTAATACATGAATTCAGCAGTCACAGGATATAAAATCAACATGCAGAAATCTGTTGCATTGCTATACACCAATAATGAAGCAGCAGAAAATGAAATCAAGGAATCAACCCCATTCGCAATTGCACCAAAAACAATTAGATACCTAGGAATAAACCTAACCAAGAGGTAAAAGATCTAAACTATCTAAACTATAGAAGACTTATGCAAGAAATTGAAGAGGACACTAAGAAATGGAAAAGTATTCCATGCTCATGGATTGGAAAAACAAATTGTTAAAATGTCAACACTACCCAAAGCAATCTACACACTTAATGCAATCCCAATCAAAACACCACCAGCATTTCTCACAGAGCTAGAACAAACAATCCTAAAATTTGTATAGAACCATAAATTACCCCAAATAGCCAAAGCAATTCTGAAAAAGAAAAACTAACCTGGAGGCATCATGATTCCAGATTTCAAGCTCTAGTACAAAGCTTTAGTCATGAAGACAATATAGTACTGGCACAAAAACAGACACATAGATCAATGGAACAGAACAGAAAATCCAGAAATGGACCTACAACTATATGGCCAATTCACCTTCAACAAAAGAGGAAAGACTATCCAAAGGAAAAAAGACACTCTCTTCAACAAATGGTTTTGGGAAAACTGGACAGCAACATGCAGAAGACTGAAACTGGACCATTTTCTTATACCATATGCAAAAATTAATTCAAAATGGATGAAAAGACCTAAATGTGAGATAGAAAACCATCAAAATCCCAGAGGAGAACAAAGGCAGCAACCTGTTTGACCTTGGCTACAGCAACTTCCTACTAGACACATCACCAGCGACAAGGTAAACAAAAGCAAATATGCACTATTAGGACTTCATCAAGATAAATAGCTTCTGCACAGCTAAGAAAACAATCAATGAAACTAAAAGGCAATCTACAGAATGAGAGAAGATATTTGTGAATGACATAACTAAAAAATGGTTAGCATCCAAAATCTATAAAAAAACTTATCAAAACACCCAAAAAGCAAATAATTCAGTTCAGAAATAGGCAGGGGCTCCAGGGTGACTCAGTCGGTTATGTGTCTGACTCTTGATTTCCACTCAGGTTATGATCTCATAGTCATGAGAACAAGCCCCATATCAGGCTCCATGCTGACCACATGGACTGTGCTTGGGATTCTCTGTCTTCCTCTCTTTGTCCCCCCCCCAACCCGCAGTCTCTCTCTCCCTCTCTCTCAAAATAAATAAAAAGAAAAGAGAAATGGGCAGAAGACATGAATAAGACATTTTCCAAAGAAGACATCCAGATGGCTAACCAACACATGAAATATGCTCAATATCATTCATCATCAGGGAAATACAAATCAAAACCACAATGAGCTACCACCTCACACCTGTCAGAATGGCTAAAATTAACAACACAGTAAACAACAGGTGTTGGCAAGGATGCAGAGAAAGGGGAACTGTCTTGCACTGTTGGTAGGAATGCAAACTAGTACAGCCACTCTGGAGAACATATGGAGGTTCCTCAAAAACCTAAAAATAGAATTACCCTACAATCCAGCAATTGCACTATTAGGTATTTACCCAAAGGATACAAAAATACTAATTTGAGGGTGTACATGCACCCCAAGGTTTATAGCAGCATTATCAACAATAACCAAAATATGAAGAGAGCCCAAATGTCCACTGACTGATAAATGGATAAAGAAGATGTGGTATATATATACAATGGAATATTACTCAGCCATCAAAATAGAATAAACCTTGCAATTTGCAATGATGTGAATGGAGCTAGAATGTACTATGCTAAGTAAGTCAAAGAAAGACAAATACTGTATGATTTCACTCATATGTGGAATTTAAGAAACAAAACAGATGAACATATGGGAAGGGAGAGGGAAAGATGAGAGAGGGAAACAAACCACAAAAGACTCCTAATGATAGAGAACAAACTGAGGGTTGATGGAAGGAGGTGGGTGAGGAATGGGCTAGATGGGTGATGGGTATTAAAAAGGGCACTTGTTTTGATGAGCACTGGGTGTTGTATGTGACGAATCACTTAAGTCTCCTCCTGAAACCAATATTGCACTATATTCTAACTAAACTTTAAATTAAAAAAATAAGAAAAGGACCCAAATATACATTTTTCCAGAAAAGATATATAAGTGGCCAATAGCATATGAAAAGATGTTCAACCTTACTCATCACTAGGTATGAGATAATAGAAAATACACATACAGGTCTCTGCACCTGATTCTCCATTTAGAATTCCTAAAACCCTTATAATTTCGAAGTGATAAAAGCACAAGGAGTGTCTCTTATTCTAATATTTGGTCTTTGACGCCATCCCTGATACAGGGCTCCTATGTCCCTTGTAAATTCCTAAGTGATAACTGTATTAGGGGCATCTTTTGCCATAATGAAGCAACTCTGGGTGGGCTTCTGGATGGGGGCTGGTCACCAAATAACCAAGCCGTAATTAGATGTTGGAATTGTCAGCCCCTCCACCCATATCCCCCAGAGAGGGAAGTGAGGCTGGAAATGGAATTAGTGATCGATCTTGCCTAAGTGATGAAGCCTCCATAAAAATCCCAAAAGTAGGTAGGGAGTTCATAGAGCTTCCAGGTAGGTGAACACATCCATATACCAACAGGGTCACACATCCCAACTCCACAAGGACAGAAGCTCCTGCACTCAGGACCTTCCCAGACTTCACCCTATGAATCTCTTCACCTGGCTGTTCATCTGTATCCTTTATCATATCCTTTACTTTTTTTTATTTTTTAATGTTTATTTATTTTTGAAGGAGAGAAAGAGTGTGAGCAGGGGAAAGGCAGAGAGAGAGGGAGACACAGAATCCAAAGCAGGCTCCAGGCTCTGAGCTGTCAGCACAGAAGCCCAACACGAGGCTCAAACCCACAGGCTGTGAGATCATGGCCTGAGCCAAAGTCAGACGCTTAACTGACTGAACCACCCAGGCGCCCCTATCATATCCTTTAATAAACTAGTAAATATTAGCAACTATTTTCCTGAGGTCTGTGAGCTGCTCTAGCAAAGTAACTGAACCCAACTTTATAGCCAGTCAGTCAGAAGCACAGGTGACAACTTAAACTTGCAACTGCCATCTGAAATGGGGTGGGGGCAGTCTTGTGGGATTAGCCCTTAACCTGTGGGAATCTGACACTATCTCCAGGTGTCAGAATTGAGTTAAACTATGGGACACCCAGCTAGTGTTACAGAGAATTGCTTGCTGTGGGGAAAAATTCCCACACATTTGGCAACCAGAAATGTGAAAAGTAAAGTATTCTGAGTGAAAATAAAGGAGACACTCAGGAGAGGAGAACAGTAGGTTTTCCAATATAGTAGTGAAATGCAAATCAAAACCACAATGGAATACATTCACAACTATTAGGGTGGCTTTTACTCAAAAAAGAAATAATAAAAAATATTGGTGAGGATGAAATGGGAACCCCTATGCATTGTTGATGGGAATGTAAAATGGTGAAGCCTCTGTGGCAAATTGTATGGTAGTTCCTCAAAAAATTAAACATAGAATTACCACATGATCTAGCAATTACACCTCTGGATATACACCCAAAAGAATTTAAAGCAGGAACTCAAACACAATACGTATTTGTACTCCCATGTTCATAGCAACATTATCCACAATAGCCAAAAGATGGAAGCGACCCAAGTGTCCATAAAAGGATGAATGGATAAACAAATTTTGGTATGTACAGACAACAGAGTATTATTCAGTCTTAAAAGGGAAGGAAATTCTGGCACACACTACAACACGGATGAACCTTGAAGACACTACGCTAAGTGAAATAAGCCCGTCACAAAAGGAAAAATAGTGTTAAGATTCCACTTACATGAGGTACCTAAAGTAGTCAAATTTATAGACACAGAGAGTAGCATGATGGCTTCCAGGGGCTGATGGGAGGCAAGAATGGGGGATTAATGTTTAATGGTATGGAGTTTCTATTTTGGAAAATAAAGAGGTTCTAGAGATGAATAATGATGATGGTTGGACAATGTGAATATACTTAATGCCACTGAATTGTACACTTAAAAATGGTTAAAATGGTAAATTTTGTTACATATACTTTGCCACAACAACAAATACATAGAGCACACTTTTAAACAATCTCCCCGGTTTTGTGAGACTCAAGTATGATCTATGTAGAAAAGCTCTGTAACCTACACAGCCCTTCACAAATATTAGCTCTTTCTAATCACTATCACCCTGTTTCCCCCAACCTGATAGCATTATCCACATGTTCTATCTAGCCATGCTCACCCAGAAGCACACTGTTGGAGTTTAAGTGTGGTACAGTGATATCCACCTTTGTTTTGCTAAACCCTGGGTTCCATGTGTCAATGCAACAGTCTCCCAGAATTCTGGTTCTGAAACAGAACAAGTCCCCCAAAGACATAAGTTTTAGACAAGACTGATTGGATTCTAGAGAAAAAACTCAAGAGACTTCCTCCTCTTACCCAGCTTTCCCCAATGCTTGGTTTGGAAGCAGTCCTCATTCAGCAGCAAGAGGTCACCATGCCATTGTCAACAACAAGGAAAATCTTTCTCCAATTCAGTTGACCACCTAACTCCCTGGCCTGCTACCAAGCAATGTACCTCAGAAGGCAGCCCTTAAACAGGTGAACAATCTTGAATCTTCTGGATTCTAGGAAACAAATAGAGGAAATGTAGTCATTAAGCATCAATTGAGAAAAGTAATTAGATAATAAAAATGAAAACGCTAAAATCTAAAGACCACATGATCAGCTTTGATGGACTGCACAATTCTCTACATTGTAGCTTCAGAGATGAACCCTCAAATACTCATAGAAAGTAAAAATATTGCTGCAGAACCAGTGTGATAATGCAGTAGTGCAAAACTTAGAATGATGTTTCTGGAAAGCAAGCCAAATGGAACCTACAAACAAATACTGAGCAAGATCTGTGTCAGCATTTAGGTGCTCTCTGAGAGCCCCAAGTTTCCTTAACTATTACATGTGCTGCTTATTGAAAATTTCTCCTAACATAGGTAATGCTACAGTGCTATCTGAAATCTTTTTCATGCAATGATGTATACTCAGGAGTTCCTGCCTTTGCAGATAGTCCCTGGAGGACCAATGAGGGATTTTATTCCATGGCTCTTTGAGGAGCTTTAAATGCACATCAAACATGAAGTAGTACTTAGCCCAGCCTTGGAAATTTGACTTTCTATGGCCAAGTCTCTGTACCCTCACATTCTCTTTTTTTTTCATATGAAATTTATTATCAAATTGGTTTCCATACAACACCCAGTGCTCCTCCCAACACGTGCCCTCCTCAATGCCCATCACCCACTTTCCCCTCCCTCCCACCTCTCATCAACCCTCAGTTTTTAAGAGTCTCTTATGGTTTGCCTCCTTCCCTCTCTTTTTTTTTTCCTTCTCCTCCCCCATGGTCTTAAGTATCTCAGGATCCACATAAGAGTGAAAACATATGGTATCTGTCTTTCTCTGTATGACTTATTTCACTTAGCATAACACTCTCCAGTTCCATCCACGTTGCTACAAAAGACCATATTTCATTCTTTCTCATTGCCACGTAGTATTCCATTGTGTATATAAACCACAATTTCTTTATCCATTCATCAGTTGATGGACGTTTAGGCTCTTTCCATAATTTGGCTATTGTTGAGAGTGCTTCTATCAACATTGGGGTACAAGTGCCCCTATGCATCAGCACTCCTGTATCCCTTGGATAAATTCCTAGCAGTGCTATTGCTGGGTCCTAGGGTAGATCTATTTTTAATTTTTTGAGGAACCTCCACACTGCTTTCCAGAGCGGCTGTACCAGTTTGCATTCCCACCAACAGTGCAAGAGGGTTCCCTTTCTCCACATCCTCTCCAGCATCTATAGTCTCCTGATTTGTTCATTTTAGCCACTCTGACTGGCGTGAGGTGGTATCTGAGTGTGGTTTTGATTTGTATTTCCCTGATGAGGAGTGACGTCGAGCATCTTTTCATGTGTCTGTTGTGTGCCCTCACAGTCTTGAATGTCATTGCTTGCTTCACTTATACTTATCCAAGATTCTTAGGATCATCCACAAGACTAAATAAGAACTCAAGATTTTTTGACAAAACTTTCTGCCAATGCCCACAAATCTTGACTGTGGTTTCCCAAATTCTTTGATTCTCCACCATTAACCCTTTCTCTTGTGTGCAAAGCCCATAAATAATACTTATTCTATATATAGTCCCATTTGTGTACAAATGCATCTTTCCTAGTTTTCCCCCCTACCTCTTCATACTGCACCTATATTTTTGTGTTAACTCAGGTTCAGTCATAACAGCTACGACAGCATCAGACACTTTACCTTCTGTCTTCATTTTGCTATAATCTATTGGCTAAAGATGTATGTCGCTTCGGGAGTGTTGCAGTAATGGAAAAAGACTCAAAGGGACAACACTGAAGCAGGGGTCACCAGCACACAGCTATAAATAGAACCCAAATATACAAAAGCAAAAGCTTATGAAACATCCCTTGCACACACCTCTTTTATAACCAGTTGAGTAGGACTGGTTGATGAAGTGAAAGAACCAACAATCCCTTCTCCACAAATGATTGATGGCAGCACAACAAGCCCCTGGCTACAGGTGCCTCAACATTTTCTTGGGTGGTTCATTGTTGTGAGTCATTGGCTCACCATTACCAGGTCAAATGCTCGAAGTTCCTTTCCAAAAATGGTAATAAATTTGGAGCCATTCATATTCCCTCAGTTATAATGGGAGGAAATAGCTACAGCAGTTAAGCATTCAGTCTCTGAGCCAAAGCGACTCGAGTTCAAATCATGCTTTAGCCGCTTGTTGAGTACCAACAGTCAACGATCTTTTCTTATACCCCACTTGTCCAAGCCCTCGGCCACCTCACTCCCTCACCACCACCAAGCACAGGGTGCCCGGGGACTACACAAGAGCAGATAGGAATCTGTTCTCCCTTTACCTGTCCATCTCCTCAGCTATGTTGCCGCCTTGAAGTTGAGCGCTCCTCATTCTCTCATTCCCTAAACTGCCGCGACTCTCCTCATATTCCACCAAACACTCCAGCTAAATTTACAAAATAACAGGCACGCTGCTGGAGCGGGACCAAGCACTTCCTTTCCCTAACAAGGCGGAACTAAAGTGAAAGTGCCAAGGTTGTTAGCAAATGACTGCCCTGTCACCATGGTAAAGCGGCTGTCGCCATCTTTATTGTGATCGATGATTCCTCGTGTCGGTGTAAGAATAAATGAATAATAAGGATTTCTACAAACTAAAAGCCTTCCTTCAAGTTAGTCTGGGCCGGCACAAACGTAGGTTGGAACGGAGTTATCCTCAGGAAGCAGCCCAGCCCGGAGTGGTAAATGTTTTTGTGGACTGAACGCTGCTGCTTACGGAATGACGCCAGGGGAGGGGCCATGCGTACGCCCAGGCCAGTTGCTTCCGGCTTACGGGCCTTACAGACGCGTGTTTAGCGCAGATCTCACGCGCCGTACGGAAGTGTGCTCTGGCGCACCGGAAGCGGCCGGAAGAGAGCGATGGCGGGTTTGACTGTGAGAGACCCTGCGGTGGATCGTTCTCTGCGTTCGGTGTTCGGTGAGAGGAATTCGTGGAGCCAAGCATCAGGGAGGGGCAGAAAGAGACAGGGGCTACGAGGAATTCCCCGTGCACCTCATGAATTGCCACAGGAGCTGGTTATGGGTTGGGCTTGCAGCTCTACCTGCCTATCCTGTGGGGCGGCCAACCTGGTGGACTCGCGGGCAAAGTGATGCCCCTTTCCCCTGAGGTCTCACAGCCTTTCTAAGATGTAGCTGAGAAAGTTAAACTAGCGTTCAGCTTCTATGCGTTTGTCCTTTCACGAGCTTCAATCATTGCCTGCAATTGAGGGCGCATGGCAACTGTCCCGTACTACTTCTCACCCCCTTTCTCAGAATTCAGATTATATGCTGAGTGTATAGATCCTTGTGTTCACTTGCCGCCGTCCATAAGGACTTTCCTCTGCGTTTTACCGTAACATTATCTAGTTAGATACCGATAGCGGCCACCTGGCTTCTTAGGGTGAATTGTGAATGAATTTTTAAAATACCAAATACATTGGTATTTTTAGTTCTTATTGATAAGATTCGCAGATTTTCAGGTAAATACCAATGCCAGAGTTTTTCACCAAAGTTAAGGAAAATCATAACACTTGTCAGATAAGTCTACGAACTGCTACTAAGGAGTGCCTATACCTTTTATTATGTACCTTTAGTGGTTTATTTGTTTTGTAATTAAAGTCAGCAGACAAAATTGAAATCTTATCTGAAGTACCATGGAACTGGGATTGTAGGAACACAATTTTGAAGTAGTTATATTTTCAATGATATAACTAGATACTGGTTTACTTTCTCACCAGAGAAATGGGTTACAAACTCAAAAGTTTTCATATGTTGTCTATTTTCTTCGTAGTGGGGAATATTCCATATGAGGCTACTGAAGAGCAGTTAAAGGACATCTTTTCTGAGGTTGGACCCGTTGTTAGTTTCAGGTGAGATCCCCTTTGACTACTTAGGGTCTTTAAAATCACAAATTTGGCCATTAGCAATAATGGCAAGGTTTTTACTGGTGACTTTTCACATTCTTCTGTTTTTTTGTAACAGCTTTATTCAGGTATGATTCATATACCATACAATCCACATTTATTTTTACTAAAAGATACTTTTTTTTCATTTAAAAAATATTTCAGTGAGGGGCATCTGGGTGGCTCAGTCAGTTAAGTGTGACTTCGGCTCAGGTCATGATTTCACGGTTTCAGTTCAAGCCCCACATCAGGCTGTCTGCTGTCAGCACAGAGTCCGCCTTGGATCCTCTGTCTCCCTCTCTCTCTGCCCCTGTCCTGCACACTCTCTCAAAAATAAGCATTAAAAAAAATATTTCAGTGGGGCGGTCAGAGTGATAAAGTTACTTGTCTTACAGTGGACCAAATTAGAACATGGCAACGTTAGCAGGAAACCTATATGTGTGTAACATTTGTGTCTGATACTTGGTTCTGCTCTTCCAGGTTGGTATATGATAGGGAGACAGGAAAGCCAAAGGGTTATGGCTTCTGTGAATACCAAGACCAGGAGACGGCACTTAGTGCCATGCGAAACCTGAATGGGCGTGAATTCAGTGGAAGAGCACTTCGTGTGGACAATGCTGCCAGTGAAAAGAACAAAGAAGAGCTGAAGAGTGAGTATAAACCTTATTTGTATGCAACATGAGTTAGTAAAGATGTATTGAAGATTTTCCATTTATGACATGTTTTAGCATCTAGTGAAATGGTTAGCCATGTAGCTTTTTTACTTGACCCACTTAAGGCGCCTGCATTAAGTAAGTGTATTTCTTTGAGAAACAAAGTACAGTTGACTTTAGAACTCCCTCTAGTTGCCAAGCAGTTGATTTCTACTTAAAGATGAATTCGGGCTCACTAAGCCATTAGTTGCACTAAAAACTGGGTCATTAGTTTGCCACTGCTGTAACTGTTTGTCAGATCTGTAATTAGTGGGATTACTAAGGCATTCTCTCGGCTTTTTTCATGAAGTAACAGATGAGGAATTACATTTTGAAATTGGTATCTTTATTATTTTGCTTCTGAAAATTAGCATCTTTATCTATTGTTTTGCTTCTGAAATGAGTTGTCAAAAGAAATTGATATGCCCCATCCCTAATTTAGGTTAACATTGTCCACCTACGTGATCTTAGTCCCAGCTTTCCTCTAAGAGCAGAAAATACACTCTGTCACTTTCCTCTACAGAAATATGAGACTTGCAAATCACTTATTTCTCGGTTCCAGAGAATTTACAGTTATCAACGGGTCCTGGAAGGGAAGTAGCCCTGGAAAGTAGATACTTGAAATGATTTAGCTCTTAATTTTGCCTCCTTAACTTTTTGTACTTTCTTCCTGATCAGGCCTTGGCACTGGTGCCCCTGTCATTGAGTCACCTTATGGAGAGACCATCAGTCCTGAGGATGCCCCTGAGTCCATTAGCAAAGCAGTTGCCAGTCTTCCACCAGAGCAGATGTTTGAGCTGATGAAACAAATGAAGGTGGGAGGAGGCATTAGGTTAAGAACAAATCAAATCACAGCAAATTTTCAAGGAGTTAATTGATAAAGTTAATGGAAATGACTTCCTGAGCTCAAATATAAGGTGTGCCTGTTAATCACCATTTCTTGCACCTTTGATATGCCATATATCCATAGCATATTTTACATTTTGTGCAAGGAGCTTTCCATTTTTGTACACGAACACAACTATACAGTCTGGCTTTTTGTGGCCCATAGATATCAGATGCAGATACTCAAATGTGACTTTTTTCCTAAATGGTGGTATTATGGTATTTGAAATGCCTCTTTCTTCTCTTGCCTGTCATGACCAAAATTTTGTGTGCTATGCAAAAACCAATGATAGCTTAAAAAGCTTCTTGAATATTACATTTCTCAGATGAGAATGGCTCTAAATTACTATTAATTTCTAAGTAATAAGTATTGAACCTAATGATGAATCTGTTTATCTTCTCAGCTCTGTGTCCAGAATAGTCCTCAGGAAGCACGGAACATGTTGCTTCAGAACCCTCAACTGGCTTATGCTTTGCTACAAGCACAGGTAGTGATGAGAATTGTGGATCCAGAGATTGCCCTGGTGAGTGCTGCTTGTTTTTTATGGAAATGCCACAATAAACTTTGAGTGGGGTCGGAACTACTTGATTGCTTTGTTAAACAGCTCATAGATTTGTCTTTTCGTTTTTTAGAAAATTCTGCATCGTCAGACAAATATCCCAACACTGATTGCAGGCAACCCTCAGCCAGTCCACAGTGCCGGCCCTGGCTCAGGATCCTCTGTGTCAATGAGCCAGCAGAATCCTCAGGCCCCTCAGGCCCAGTCTTTGGTAGGGCTTTACCTCTTAATATTACTTTTACCTGTTTTAGAATGCCATTTTCATTTTAGGAAGATATATTGAAAGAAGAATAGTCAGGAGTTGAAGATGATAATTTCAATTTCCAGACATGATAGCAATTTTCAGTTTGCAGGGTATGTGGCCTCTGAATGAATATAGATTCAGTGCCAAGTTTGTAAAACAAAAAGGTCCTTTCTGTGTGCCCTTTTATAGAAGCTAATCTTTTGTTTACGTGCATGCATGGTACTGTGGTTAACAGTTTGTTATTCTACATAGGTCTCATTTAGTACTTATAGCAATTGTATCAGGTTGGCACTCTTATTATCTCCTTACCAATGAAAGTGTAATGCTTGCTTTCCAACCATGACACAAAACTTTGAAGCCATAAGAAATAAATACATTGGAAAGCTGAAAATTTTCTGTATAAAGAAAAAGAAATAGGGACGCCTGGGTGGCTCAGTAGACTAAGCATCTGAATTCTGCTCAAGTCATGATCTCATGGTTTGTGAATTTGAGCCCCGTGTCAGGCTCTGTACTGACAGCTCAGGACCTGGAGCCTGCTTCGAATTCTGGGTCTCCCTCTCTCTGCCCCTCCCCTGCTCTCTCTCTCTCTCAAGAATAAATAAACATTAAAAAATTTTGAAAATAAACACCAAAGACAAATGACAAATTGGGGAAAGTATTTGCCACACTCATGATGGACAATAGGCTGATTACTTAATCATGTTCGAGAATGTTTATTGTCACAATATAATAGTGAAAAATTGAAACATCCTAAATGTACATCAGGGGGAGAATGGGAAAAATGTATATTTATCCACTGTGTCCCCATGAATGACTTTCAAAAACATAATTCCATCTAAGCAGGTAAGATGAACTAGGATACAATGCTATCAACACAGATAACCCAAACATTCTAAAAGTGAAAATAAGTGGATGTAGAAGCCTTCTCAAAATATGGGATATATGTGTTTGCATATATCCCAAAAATATGCTGAAATGTGTTTAGTATGTATGTTTAGTTTGTAATGATTTATATATGATTTCAAAACATCTGTAAAAATTCTTAAGTGGTTGTCTTAAGAAGGGGATATAGGGAGGCACCTGGGTGGCTCAGTCAGTTAAGCCTCCGACTCTTGATTTTGGTTCAGGTAATGATCTCATATGAGGTCATGGGATTGAGTCATGCAGTGGGCTCCATGCTCAGTGTGGATTGGGATTATCTCTCTCCATGCTCACTGTGCTTGAGATTCTGTCTCTCTCTCTCTCTCTCTCTCTCTTTCTCTCTCTCTCTCCCCCCCCCCCCGCTCACACTCTCTCAAGATAAATAAGCTTAAAAAAAAGGATACAATATGCAGTTGGGAAAGACCATACAGCAGATTTCAAACATATATATTATTTATTTCCTAAACTGTACGTTTATTTTATTTTGTATATAATTTATATATCTGGACTTTTTCGTAACAAAAATGTTCAACCTCAAAATAAGACAAATGTGAACAGAAATTGCAATAATCTATCATTTTTTACCTATCACATTGGGGGAGATAAACAACTTGAAGTCAACCATGGGTGCTACATGTGGCCTCACAACACATATCAGACTTGTCAGTCTCTACTTTTATATTTTTAATAAAGTTTATTTATTTTTTTGGAGAGAGAGTGTATGCATGTGAGTGGGGGAGGGGGAGAGAGAGAGACTATCCCAAGCAGGCTCTGCACTGTCAGCATGGAGCCTGAGATGGAGCTTGAGCTCACGAATCATGAGATCATGACCTAAGTTGAAATCAAGAGTTAGAAGCTTAGGGGCGCCTGGGTGGCGCAGTCGGTTAAGTGTCCGACTTCAGCCAGGTCACGATCTCGCAGTCCGTGAGTTCGAGCCCCGCATCAGGCTCTGGGCTGATGGCTCGGAGCCTGGAGCCTGCTTCCGATTCTGTGTCTCCCTCTCTCTCTGCCCCTCCCCCGTTCATGCTCTGTCTCTCTCTGTCCCAAAAATAAAAAATAAAAAACGTTGAAAAAAAAAAAAAAAAAGAAGCTTAACTGACTGAGCCACCCAGACACCCAGTCTCTGCTTTTAGAGTGTGGTCCATCTTAATTGTGTTCTGTATAACCAGGCTCATCATGTGTGTGTCCAGAGGCATGTACATACTCTGTTTTTTCTTTTGATCAGGGTGGAATGCATGTCAACGGTGCACCTCCTCTGATGCAAGCTTCTATGCAGGCTGGAGTTCCAGCACCAGGGCAAATACCAGCAACTGTAACAGGACCTGGCCCTGGTTCCTTAGCTCCTGGAGGTATGTTTCATTTAGAGTCTTCACCATTTTGGTATTTTGCTAAAGTTTTGTTGTAGCAATTGGTATGTTGTAGCCACATTATTACATGCTAAAGAGATCTTGATACAAAATTAATATGCAGCTAGGAAATATATCCTAGGTGTAGGAAATAGTTGATATCTTATATATAGATCTTCTATGTCTGATTAAGAGAACAAGGAAAAGGACTACAAAATGGGAAAATCCAGTAAAACTTCCAAACTTCCAAATGGAATGAATGGGAACTAGACCAAGCCAACAAATAGAAGGTACGGGAACAACATTGTAAAGTAAGTAATAATAAACATAGAGTAAGGAGGAAGGAATAAAATCTTGTATAGAAGTTAATTCTACTAAATGTGAAGGGACTCAATTTTCCCACTGAAAGCCAGAGATTTGGGTTAAATGGCACATAAAAAGACACAAAATAATTGTACTTATTATTATATTTAACAAGTATAAAATTGCACTTTATTAAATGTAATCAGACAAAACTACAAAAAGAAAAAACATTTTGAAGCTGTATCTTTTCATTGAAAGTGTGTATATAGAAATTAAGAGTGTTGCTATTCTTGTAGTTTTTTCTCATTCAACACTCATAACTAAAAAAGTTATGAGTGAAATAGCGATTCCCTATATGAAACTCCTGTATGAACACATGACGTGTATCAATATTAAAGTTTTTTATGCAACGAAATTGCTTCTTGTTAATTTATCTAATCTAGGTTAGATTGACTACAGCATTACTACTAGAGGATAATTGAATCAAAATTGTTCTGTATTGTAGAGAACCTGGTCTACAGAGCTAAGTTGACAAGGAATAGAGGAAGGGATTTTAAAAGAAATTTCAGCAAACTCATGATTTCCATTTATCTATGCAGTTAAAATATCTTTCAGTGAAAAAAATGAATTCTGTATTTTATACATTTTTGAGTTATGGGTACCTAACTTAAAAATATTACAAATTGTGATGTGGTCCTACTACACATGACAAGTATGCAACCCATGATATATGCAGCTCATAATGTAAGTTGAAAAACACCCAAAGTGGACTATACCCTGTGCAGGGAGACAAGTGCACTTGGATGTCACAACAGTGTCAAGTTGCTGTAAAAGTTTCTGTGACCTCCATTTCTGCATTTGACATTATCATGAATTGTTAATATAGTGTGTGGATCAGCATTGTCTGTGGACCACACTTTGAGTACCTTTGTACTAATGGACCAAAAATAAGTGAAGACATTGAGGAATAAAGTAGCAGAACCAATAAGCGCAATTTATTATTGAGATTTGACTAAAGAATATACTTTTCCCCCCAAATGACCATGGAACAGTAAAAAAAAAAAAAAAAAAGTGACTATGTAGTTGGCCATAAAATTAAAAGTTTAAAAAGTAGAGATTTTACAGGCCACATTCTCTTATTATAAGCCAATAAAATTAGGGGCGCCTGGGTGGCTTAGTTAGTTAAGTGTCCGACTTCAGCTCGGGTCATGATCTCACAGTTCACAAGTTTGGGCCCCACGTCGGGCTCTGTGCTGACAGCTCAGAGCCTGGAGCCTGCTTCAGATTCTGTGTCTCCCTCTCTCTCTCCTCCTTCTCCACTGGCACTTTGTCTCTTTCTCTTGCTTGCTCACTTGCTCAAAAATTAATAAACATTAATTTTTTTAAAAAATAAGCCAATAAAATTAGAAATAACTAAAAGGTGACTGAAAAATAACCTTTACTTGGGAAATTAAGGAACATACATTAGGTATCCTTGAATTAAAGAGAACATAAAAAGGAAATTTGTAAATTATCCAAAAGACAACAAAAATTGTGTACTTTATACAAAAAAGTGTGGGAAATAGTGAAGGCAGTACTTAAAATGAGTATCTTTAAATGTCTGTGTTATTAAAGAGTAAAAGAGCTCTAAGTGCTGGTTTTAAAAAATTAGGAAAATAATATTTTCGATGGTATGTTTTGTGAGTTTGTAGCACTTATATTCCTGAAGTTTTTAAAACATCACTAGGACTTTTAAAATACCCTCTACAAAGCTCTTTGACAATTGTTGAGAAGAGGGAACAACCTAGTAGAAAAGTAGGCAAAGAAAATGAGTAGGCACTTCAAAGAAGAGCAAATCCAAATGGCAACAAAAACAAATCCATTTATAGTCATAGAATTGGAAATTAAATAACAAGATTTCAAAGATAGACGACACTATTGGTGGGGAAAGTGGTATCATAAATTAATTGGTAGCGGAAATGTGAAGTTTTTCAGCCTTTTAAGAAACTAGTCTCACATTTAAAATTCATGTACACTTTGACCCACCAATTCCACTTCTGGGAAGCTAGCCCATACAAATAAAAGTGTCATCATGTGATAGTGTATAATATGAAAAATTAGGCCCAGAAGTCCTTCTGCCACTGCTTTTCTTAGATCCTAAATCTTTGTATTGTTTTACTGAGTGGTCTGAATAAATCCTAGAATGTTTTGATTAGAAAAGACCTTTGAAATCATTTAGACCTGTTCTCAAACTTTAATGTACATTAGAATTACCTAATTAGCTTATTAAAACTTAGATGCTGCTTCCCACACTGAGACATTCTAATTCAGCAAGTCTGAGTTAGGGCCCTGGAATTTGCAGTTCTAATAATTCCTTGGTGATACTGACACTTCTGGTCTGGGGACCACATTCTGAGAACCACTGGTTTAGACCAACTCATTCACTTTGCAGGTGAGGAGTCCTGGGCATATGCTAATTGTATTAAATCACTTGTTCAAGGGGCGCCTGGGTGGCTCAGTCGGTTAAGCGGCCGACTTCAGCTCAGGTCACGATCTCACGGTCCATGAGTTCGAGCCCAGCATCGGGCTCTGGGCTGATGGCTCAGAGCCTGGAGCCTGCTTCCGAATCTGTGTCTCCCTCTCTCTCTGCCCCTCCCCCATTCATGCTCTGTCTCTCTCTGTCTCAAAAATAAATAAAAAAAAGCGTAAAAAAAAAAAAATTTAAATCACTTGTTCAAAATCACAGTTACTTTGTTCCAGTAGAGATATAGGGCTATCCCAGGTTCAGGTTCTTAATTAATGGCTCTTTGGTTCCTGGCATGTTAAATGGAGTAAGAGAATATTATGTATTTTTGATATTTTAGTTAAGTATTAATGAACTGCAAACAGTAAAGCTTGTCTTTTCTCCCCGCTCACAGAATATATTGTTGCTTTAAGGAAAAAAGAATTACTGCTATATGGAAAGGGCAAGATAAGGACTTGTGATGCATAATTATTCTTTGTGTAGCAATCCTCATATCCCAACTGGTTAGGGTAGAACTAAGTGGTTCTCAATCCTGTTAGACCCTGTGGCCTCTTTTCATAACAGATACTTTGCAGTGACTTTTTACTATCCTGAAATGAAATGCACACTTATAACCTACTTAACATGATTTCCAAGAAAATAATGTCCTAACTACAATATAAAGGAGAAGCAAAAAGAAATTAACCTATAATAAAAAATATTTTTAATACACAAGTGTTCAGGCATGACTACACAAGAAACCAAAAGATAGCAGTCAGATGCTTGCACCTATACCATGAAGTAAAAGCTACAAATGTAGACAAATACAGGTATGTTGTTTTGGCAACACAAATACCAAAGAGACTATTGATGTTAGTGATGTGATTTTTCTCAAGTGGTGAAAACTCTAGGTAAAATTCTTAACAAAACAAAAAATGCAGTACCCATAATTAACTCAGTAATTGTATTTCTGGAAAATTCAGTACATCTGTGTACATACATAAGTAGGGAAAAGAACTTTTTGTTTACAAATACAACAGACTTAGGTTCTAATTCAGATGACCATAAGCAGGTTTTCATTTATGTTAATGTTCACCAAGGCATTTGAGAGTTTTGCAAGACAAGATGATTCTGGATTCTGGAGGACTATCTCAGACATTGCAGGGCATCTAGTATCCCTGTTGGCTTTTCATTAAATGCCAGCCATGCCCTCTAAATCTTTTCACAACTAAAACCCACACATTTACAAAATACCCTGGGAACAGTATTGCCTCCTATGAGAGGAGTTATGTGGATAAGTGCCGTTTTTCTCCTATGTAACAACTTCTGCCAAGGTTTTGGTAACCAGTGAGATTAAGTATTGTCATTTAACTTGGTCTTTTGTCACTGAAGCCTAGAGTTTACTAACAAACTCTATCTTCTGTATACCTGTATTGTTTCAGGATAGTTATGATGTTCCTGAGTAGTTTTCTGCCTCTGAGGCCAAAAGAGAACATTTGTTAACTCAGCCACCGTCCTAATTTTTTCTCCACTGTCATAATTTGTGTTTTTCTTTGCTTCCCTTTATCTTCTAGGAGGAATGCAAGCCCAGGTTGGAATGCCAGGAAGTGGACCAGTATCCATTGAGCGGGGACAAGGTAAATAAATATTAATATCTGATTAATGTGGATTGGACTTGGAAATATTCTACATCTGCACTATCTTACTATGGCAGCCACTAATGATATATGGCTATTTGAATGTTAAGTTAATTAAAATTAAATTGAAATTAGGTAAAACTTAAAATCCAGTTCCTCATTCACACTAGCCACATTCCAAGTACTCAATGGCCACATGTTGCTAGTGGATACTATACTGGATAGTGCAGATATAGAATATTTCCATCATTGCAGAATATACAGCACCAGTCTAGATTTTCCATCTAGTGACTCAGAGCCCAGCTGTATAAGAATTGATGATAAATCAAATGGATCCTTTGTTTCTATTTATCACTTTTTCCTAATAGTCTAATGATTCTACTGACATATTCTCTGTCACTCTGTGGCTATCTGTTGACTGAGTAAGGAATTTTAGTAATAAGTATGTAACACATGACTGGGCATGAAGAAGCCTAAATTTAAACTGCAGAGAAAACTGGGAGGAGGTCAGAGGTCTAAAGCTTACTTGATAAGAAGAGCATGTTGTACTGTGGCAGTAACACTAGACACCACAGCAGAGCCACTCCAAAATCTCCACGTTATTTCCCTCTGTTACTGGAGTTTGAAGAAAAAGAAAATGTAGTTTGGTTGAAAACATTAGGAGGAGACAGTGAGAAAACAGAAGGAATGAATGATAAAACTGAGTGCATACTGTGGGCAAGGCACCTTAATTTTCATAGACAACTGTGTGAGTTAGGTGGCAGCACCTCAGTTTTCAGGTAAACAGGTGGAGGCTCAGAGTTTTAAAGTTACCTATTTGGTAGGTAGTAAGTAAGTAAATACTGCTATCTGAGTAATGTGGACAGGACTCGGGCCACTCATCTCTTCCAGCCAGTAAGTGGCAGAGCAAGTCTCTGAAGTCTCTGAAAAAAAAAAAAAATCTGTACTCTATCTCAAGAGTGCCTTCAGTGCTTTTTGTTCTTACTCATTTTGTCATTTGATGAGAAAGAACTGCTTTGGACGGCACAGAGAAGTTTAAGTTACTTCCTAGCATATGGCCTATAAGAAAAACTCATTTTTTAAAAGCAAAATATTAACATAGAGGCCTAAGTACTTTACTTCTTGTCTATAGTTTGTCCACTAGGGTTGGTTGTTGAAGTGACAGAACTAATAATCTTGTCAGATAGTTGACAGTGGGACCAAGCTCTTGACCAAATGTCTTACCTAAAGCAGCCTGTGCTTTCGTGCTTTGTGCCCCTCCCTCTCGGCCACTATCAGCAGATCGTATGTGTATCCCAGAATATTTTTGCATTAGGGAGAAATTGGGGTTGCAGTCATATTCTTCTTCCCAAGCCATCAATCAATCAGTCACGCTTTAGGTGTTTAATGCATACTTCCACAAGACATCTTTCCTGCTATAGTTGTCTTCACCTTTCTGGTCAAAAGTTAGCAAAGGGAAATGACTTGGATTTTGAAGGTAGATAGGTGTGTCTTCTTGAAGAGATAAAGTGAGATGAGTTTTCTTTTATAGTTTGTCTTCAGTACTTAGCAGAGGAAGCAAGAATCTTTCCGTTTGTACCCAGTTTTTCTTTTCCTGGAATCCATGCTTCTTATACGCATTTGTAATGGTAAAAGGAGACAGCGACATGTTTAAAAAGATACTTCTTGCCTTCCGCCACCTTTGTGTAGTATTAGCACCCTTGTCATCTCATTAGTCTTTGTTTGCTGTTGTCATGTTTCATTATTACTAGAGACTTGAAGTGGCAGAGTGTTTCTTGAGGGGCAATATTGTCTTTCTTTGTCTAAAGCTCACTCACTGCATTTCCCATGGAAATTTTTGTGCTTAAAAATATGGCAAAAATAGTACTGTCCAACTTGTGTTATGGGCCTCTTCAGACTAAATCTTGCCTTCTAGGTTCAGTACAGTTTCTTTCATGTTTTGCTTATGAATGTATGTTTATGTTCTTTGCCTAACTAGAAGTTCAGAACCATCCTTTTTTTTATTTTGTTTCCTTTTTTTTTTTTGTAGTGATGTAAGGAGATTTAGGTGGACTTGTAGCAGAGGCGAAAATCGAAAGTGGCTGAGTAAAATCATTGGCTGACAGGTTTCAACTTAGGAGGCAATCTTATCACAGCGGAACAATTTCAGATCCCAAAGAAGCTAATATAGTTCAGGAACATTTTGTAGCCTGGGGCAGGCTCCTTGGCTTTGTAACTTACGTGTATAAATCTCCAGTGTCTGTATGTGTATGTTTCTCTGTGTGTGTGCACATGCACAAACTGTTTCAAGTGTCTGCTCTTTCTCCTTTTGAACTTACTGCTCACCTAGGAACCCTACAGCACTCGCCCGTGGGACCCGCCGGGCCTGCATCAATTGAGCGAGTTCAAGGTACCCATTGTATCTGCGGGTTTCCTTTTGTTTGTGGTGTTCAGGGTGGGACGTTGAGAGGACAAGGGCTGCTTGGCAGTCATCCTCACGTTCGGAACCCAAAAGGGTAGTGTTTTGGGTTTTTGTTTTTAAATTTTTTTCCTGTTGGGGCCACAAGCCTAAGATTGACCTCTTCACACAGGGCAGAGAACATGGATGATATGGGCATCTGTCCGAGGCTGTACTCCCTCCCTACTGGTGTCAGGAGGCTTGGATGGAATAGCAGTCTGTAAGGAGACAGCAGGTTCTTGCAGAGCCATGGCAGTGTTCACATAATGCCAAGACCCTACCTCTCTTTTGTGACTCTGGTCCTTGAACTAAGATTGATTATAAGGAGAACCAGGAGCATAAATTTCTTCAGGTTGCAGTGCTAGTCCTTGGCAGGTTGCTTCCCACTTTGCTCTTTATATAATTCCATCCATACCTCTGACATGGCACAGATTCTGCCTACACCCTGCTTCTGTTCTTGAGCTGCAAGAGGAGTCTGCTGTGGTGAGGTTTCACCCACTCTCAGGTGTCTGAATTATGTTGTCAGTGGTTATATAGAGTCATTTCTTGTTTTCCT
Organism: Panthera uncia; assembly: GCF_023721935.1. Lineage (NCBI taxonomy): Eukaryota > Metazoa > Chordata > Mammalia > Carnivora > Felidae > Panthera > Panthera uncia. The sequence goes on from NC_064817.1 coordinate 77,677,702, forward strand.
TATGTGTCCTTCACAACAGTAACTCCCTGTTTGCTTTCCTGTCAGTGCCAATGCAGGACCCCAGAGCAGCTATGCAGCGTGGTCCCTTGCCTGCCAACGTCCCAACTCCTCGAGGTCTACTAGGAGATGCTCCAAATGATCCACGTGGAGGCACTTTACTTTCTGTAACTGGAGAGGTAGAGCCTAGGTAAGCACTAACAGAAGGAAAAGATTGGATGGGGCATCTGGGTGGCTCAGTCGGTTAAGTGTCTGACTTCGGCTCAGGTAATGATTTCATGGCTCATGAGTTCGAGCCCCTCATCTGGCTCTGTGCTGACAGCTCAGAGCCTGGAGCCTGCTTTGGATTCTGTGTCTCCCTCTCTCTAGGCCCCTCCCACACTTGAGCTCTCTCTCTCTCAAAAATAAATAAACATTAAAAACATTTTTAAAAAGAAGGAAAAGACGAGGAATCAGAATTTTCCCTTGGTTTGAGAACATAGTCTTTCTGTACCAGTGGTACCTATTTGTCTACCTCAGAAGATAGATAAGTATTCATAGCCACTGTCCAAGACTAAGCACTTCTCCTTGGACAGAACCATATAGTTGAGTATGTCATTTTGAATGAACCATGGCTACTGCATCTTTACAAATTAGAAATTCTGGCATATGTATCTGAACAGGAAAAACTTCTTTTGCATAATGGTAGTAATGGTATTAATAATAGCAGTAATGATAATAAGAACGATGATTGATGCTAATGGGGATTATGCCTCTGACTCTGCTGTGAGTACTTTACTTAGATCATCTCATTAAGTCTACACAACCACCCTGTGAGATTGATACTAATATACCAGTCATATTTTACAGAGGAAGAAACGAAGCTATAGAGAGGTTAAGTAAATGTGCCCAAGATCACACAACTAATGTGTGATAAAGCCTGGATTTGAACCCATACAGTAACCCATGTTTTTAAGCACTGTACTACATACTCATTCTGTACAGTGGATATCTTACCTCCTCAATTATGAGCACCCTGACCAAATGTGAAATTCTAGAATGCGTGGATTTACATCTCACTAGCGCTTTTTTTGACCTGTTTGGTGTTAATTCTCTTAGAATTCGTAGACTGATGTTTGCATCAGTTCTTTGATTTTTTACTTACTGATCTTCTGGTTAATAGTTTTGGTTGTTGTTTTGTTCTGTTTTAAAATATAACATTTTCCTCCATCTCTAGAGGTTATCTGGGACCACCTCATCAGGGTCCACCCATGCACCATGTCCCTGGTCATGACAGCCGTGGCCCACCCCCACATGAAATGAGGGGAGGGCCATTAGCTGAGCCCAGACCTCTAATGGCGGAGCCAAGAGGACCCATGCTAGATCAGAGGGGTCCACCGTTGGATGGCAGAGGTAAGGGGGAGACCACATCACAAGGCTGACTGGTAGTTGCGGGCTGATAATAAACCCAGCTATCTTAGGCCCTAAGCTGGTATAAAGAAGGTAGGGCAGTGGGGTTGAAAAACATTTTTAAGGTTAATCTGCAAATCTGCGAAATTGGGAAGGAGAACGTAGTATCATGTGCACTTGAACAACACGTTTGAACTGCACAGGTCCACTTATACATGATTTTTTTTTTTTTTTGGTAAATATAGTACAGTGCTAGTTTCCTTAAGATTTAATTAATAACATTTTCTTTTCTCTAGCTTACTTTATTGCAAGAATGCAGAACATAATACACATAATATACAAAATATGTGTCAATCAACAGTTTATGTTTTTGGTAAGGCTTCCAGTCAACAGTAGGCTATTAGTAGTTAAGTTTTAGGGGAGTGCTTTAGTCCTCACACTGTTCAAGGGTCAGATATAGTTGTGGGGGAGATGTGACTAGAGGAATAGATTTCTTCTTTGATTGTTGGGTTTTTTTGCAGTAAGGATAAGTAGCTACACAGTAGTTTTTCTTACAACTTTCTTTATAGGCGGAAGAGATCCCCGAGGCATAGATGCACGAGGAATGGAGGCACGAGCCATGGAGGCTAGAGGATTAGATGCCAGAGGATTGGAGGCCCGTGCTATGGAAGCCCGAGCGATGGAGGCCCGTGCGATGGAGGCCCGTGCGATGGAGGCCCGTGCAATGGAAGTCAGAGGGATAGAAGCCAGAAGTATGGATACAAGGGGCCCAGTCCCTGGTCCTAGAGGTCCTATACCTAGTGGAATCCAAGGTCCCAGTCCAATTAACATGGGGGCAGTTGGCCCCCAGGGATCCAGACAGGTATGTGCAACACTCACTTCTTACTTCTATGTGAAATCTTAATCTATTCAGGAATTGATAATTAAGCCTGTTACTGCTTTCTGATTTAGGCTATTTCTCAGTTTGTTAAAACGGGAAGATTAGAATCTCCCTTCTTTTAGTTTCTGTGTCCCTTAAGGTGGTTATTTGCTAGGCACCAGGATTGTGGCAACCTTGTCCCACAATTTAAGGAGCTCTTCCATTCAGACCAGAGTCCCTGCAAATTTAGGAGACAGAGTGTGTCTCACTAGAATCTAGGCATGGATAATTTGAAAAATCTCCTCCAAATGATTCTAATGTACAACCATAAGAACTGCATTAGAGCATATGAACAGCTATAGGTAATCAATTCAGGTAATCTTAGTTTTGCAGAAACCTATTTTAATTTACTTTCATCAAACAGCCTAAGTGAACAGTGGAGTATCAGAGGCAATTTACTAATGCTTACCTTAAAACCTGTGGAACTGAATTCTTATCTCTTCTTGTTTGGCTCTTTCCAGCTCTGTGTATGTGGTGATCTATGATTGTCTATGTGTTGTCATCTCCTCCCTTCTCAACACAGTTGGTTGTGGGGAGATGGTGGTATACATGTAGCTTCCCTGAGTTTTTAGGTGCTAGCACCTTCATCTCCCTCTAGCCCCTCTGTCTTCCTTTCTCCATTTGTCTTCCTCCTTCCTCTATGTACTTCTGGCTCTCTTCCCTCTTCCATATGTTTATGTGTCTTGCTCTCGTGTGTGTGTGTGTGTGTGTGAGAGAGAGAGAGAGAGAGAGAGAGAGAAAGAGGTAGGGGGAGAGAGTCAGCTGGAATTGAACATGTCAGCCATCCATTTCTCTTGTTTTATAGATTTGGAAATTGAGATCCAAGAATTCAGGTTACTTGTCCAAATTCACACAACTAAAAAGTAACAGAGTAAGGAATAGAACCCACTATTTTTTTCCACTGTACCACTCTGTCCTGTTATCTGCATGTTATGTATGTGTGTAGACATACATGTCTGTATGTCTGCCTCCCCCTCTTTAATAGGAAATACGAATATGTCGTTTTCTGGTATGTGTGAAATAAAACCGTTCTCTATTTTTTTCTTTCAAGTTATGCTTTTTAAAAAATGTGTGTGTGTGGGCCTTGTTGTTTATTCTGCCCTCTATGGTCAGTAGCCTCATAACAAAAATGGTTTTTATGCATTTATTCAGTCATTCAACAAATATTTATTGAGCACCTCCTGTGTAGCAGAGACAGCTTTAGGTACTGGGGATATAGCAGTGTGAACAAAACAAAGTTCCTGCCCCCTTGGAGCTTGCATCCTAGCTGGGAAAACTGACAACAATTACATGATGTGCTTATATAATTCTGTCAATATTTTCATTGAAAATAATGGTTGGAAGACTGTTTCTGGAGAAAGTCTTGCTCTTTCATCTCTGCTAGCGCTTGAACTCATTACTCTGTAGTGTTAGGTTTATATAATTTTAATTAGTAGATTGTATAAAGCCTATTAGATCTGAGGGGAAAACAAACAAATTTTATCTTCAAACCTTTTTTTAAATTGTTTAAAGTAGTATGTTCATTCATACATAAAAGATATACAGTGAGAACCTTGCTTTGTCCACTGTATCCATCTCCCTTGTGACCCCCACCTCCTACAGATAATTGCTTTTGTTCAATTTTTGTTATATCTTTCTAACAAAGAAGACTGTTAGAAAATATGCATTGTTAAAAAAAAATGTATATATTTTTCCTTTCTTTCACTGTCCTTGTGCCTAGGGCAAAAGCATAAACTAGGACTATCTTAGGCAAACCTGGTTGTGTAGTCACCTATATTGTGACTTATCTGCCTCGAACAGGCACTCCTGGAAACTTGAACTGGCCATTATTGAATGGTTAGGTCATGTTATAATACTTCAAATTAGTACTGACTAAAATGTAAAAAATGTTATCCTCACAGATATTTCAGATCTGTAGCACAACATTAAAGTTCAGACTGGTCTCTGGATTCAGTATTGATAACAGAAAGTGATAGGGGCGCCTGGGTGGCTCAGTTGGTTGAGCGTCTGACTTCGGCTCAGGTCATGATCTCACGGTTCGTGGGTTCGAGCCCCATGTCGGGCTCTGTGCTGATGGCTTGGAGCCTCGAGCCTCAAGCCTGCTTCAGATTCTCTGCCCCTCTCTGTCTGCCCCTCCCCTGCTCACACTCTGTCAATCTCTCTCGAAAAATAAATAAGCATTAAAAAAAATGTTTTTCAAGAAGAACAGAAAGTGATAATGAAGTGTATTATGCTTCCTTCCCTTCTTAAACAAGATAGGAAAAACAATTTTCACCATTTTTTGATTACTCAAGGTCATCATTACATGTACCCATTACTTTATATGCTGTAACAGAAAACACAGTTACCTCCTGTTTGGTTTCTGGTCTCCTCCACTGTCAGTTTGTCACCTGGCTCTTCACATTGCTGTCCTGGTATCTGCTCCTAACGGTTTATCACATTTCTTTTTGAGTTTTGATGCTTCTAATTTTCTGGAGAAGCAGGTAACAAGTTAACAATTTGTGTTTAATAAGAGTACCTCAACTCTGGGTGAATGCCTGAGTGTGAACATAATAGCAGAGGGAACTTAAACAGTGATTCTAGGTGCTCTGAGGCCTTTTCCTTGGGGTATGGTAGTCTTCCCAAAGATTGAAGTCACCGAAGATCTTAAATAAGTGATATAACTGCATTTTGTTCTTTTAACTTGCGTCAGTGATATTTCTTGGTCTGTAATTTAGCAGAAAGTATCTGCTGCATATTCTCTCTGGGAAGTTATAAAAAGCAAATGTTGGGCTAATAACAGTCTTTTCCCCAGAGGCCTTCCCATCTCCTTTCTGCCTCTGCCATTATGATCGTCTCTGCCCTTACTTGTGGGATAGGGCCCTTTGGAACAAACTGCCTATGTCTGATTGAACTAGAGGTAGGCGGTATCCCTGTGAATGTAGCTTCCCCAGTGAACCAGCGTACATTATTTCTAGAATCTGCTGGCTTTCATTTCTGTTTCCACTGAGCACTAGTTTCTAGGATGCTCTCAGTTTTCTCTGTGCTTATGCAGCTGGATTTTGCTTGATTTGATGGTATCTGATTGTTCAGTGTTATATTTGTTGATGATGCTGAGCTGTTGTAAGCAAATGTGTCTAAGTTGCTAGTTGATCTCTGGCTAAACCCTGCCTTCTGCCATTGCTAACAGTAGGAAATGATCTTCAGAATCATTAATTTGCTTTTTTTGTTTTTTTACTCATATCCATAATCAGATCATGTTTTTCACATTATTATTGGATCCTGAATACCTATATGAGAAGTTCTGAAACATCTCTCCTCATCTCTCTTTATGCATATAGGTCCCAGTTATGCAGGGAGCAGGCATGCAAGGAGCAAACATTCAGGGTGGAGGTCAGCCTGGGGGCTTTAGTCCTGGCCAGAACCAGGTCACCCCACAGGACCATGAGAAGGTAAGCAACACTGCCTCCAGCGGCACACTTCTCTTGGATTCTGCTTTTCTTTTTTCTTTTTTAATTTTTATTTATTTTTGGGAGAGAGAGAGGGGGAGAGCAAGAGAGAACAAGCGGGGGAGGGACAGAGAGAGAGGGAGACACAGAATCCAAAGCAGGCTGCAGGCTCTGAGCCGTCAGCACAGAGACCAATGCGGGGCTTGAACTGAAGAACTGCGATATCATGACCTGGGCCGAAGTTGGACACTTAACCAACTGAGCCACCCAGGTGCCCCTAAATTTTTTTTTTTTAATTTACATCCAAGTTAGTTAGCATATAGTGCAACAATGGTTTCAGGAGTAGGTTCCTTAATCCTTGTTTGTTCTCCATATTTAAGATTCTCTTATGTTTTGTCCCCTTCCCTGTTTTTCATATTATTTTTGCTTCCCTTCCCTAATGTTCATCTGTTTTGCATCTTAAAGTCCTCAAATGAGTGAAGTCATATATTTGTCTTTCTCTAATTTCGTTTAGCATACTACCCTCTAGTTCCATCCACGTAGTTGCAAATGGCAAGATTTCATTCTTTTTGAATGCCAAGTAATACTCCATTGTTGTATATATACCACATCTTCTTTATCCATTCATCCATCGATGGACATTTGGGCTTTTTCCATACTTTGGCTATTGTTGATAGTGCTTCTATAAACATTGGGGTGCATGTGCCCCTTTGAAACAGCATACCTGTATCCATCCCTTGGATATATACCTAGTAGTGCAATTGCTGGGTTGTAGGGTAGTTCTATTTTTAATTTTTTGAGGAACCTCCATACTGTTTACCTGAGTGGCTGCACCAGTTTGCATTCCCATAATTTTTTTTAATGTTTATTTAGTTTTGAGAGCAAGTGAGCATGAATAGGGGAGGGGCAGAGAAAGAGGGAAACACAGAATCCAAAGCAGGCTCCAGGCTCTGAGCTGTCAGCACAGAGCCTGACAAGCTGTCAGCACAGAGCCTGACACGGGGCTCGAACCCACAAACTGTGAGATCATTACCTGAGCCGAAGTTGGACGCTCAACTGACTAAGCCACCCAGGTGCCCCAGGATTCTGCTTTTCAATTACTATGTGAATGTCCTGGGTCTCTGGAGTTCCTTTGGAAGCAATGGTTTACTCCTATAACTTTTTTTATGATCTTGCTATCTGAAAATTTATCAGCCTGGTCTTAAATATCTTTTCTTTTTTAATGTTTTGTTTTATTCCTGAGAGAGAGCATGAGCAGGGAGGGACAAAGAGAGCGGAAGACGCAGAATCCGAAGCATGCTTCAGGCTGAGCTGTCAGCACAGAGCCCCACACAGGGCTCAAACCCACAAACTGCAGGATCATGACCTGAGCCAAAGTCAGACGCCCATCTGACTGAGCCACCCAGGTGCCCCTATGGGCCTGATCTTAAAATTCTTTAGTGGATGTATATAAATGGTGGCTTATCTTACATTTCAGACTCAAATGGCAGCTTATCTTACATATCAGACTCATCTGCCATAACTGTTTTTGTTTTTTTTTTTTTTTTGTAGGCCAGCTTGACCTGAAAATCCAAGTCTCTTTTTTCCCCACCTCTTTGTATTTTATCCCTAAAAACAATAGCAAATCCCCCATGAGTATGTCTTTCTGTTTCTATATTTGACCATTGTGGGGAGCTCATGTCTGATGGAAAGACTAAAACTTGTAAAAAAGAGAGACTTTCAAAATGGGATAAAAAACTAAAGACTTCCCAAGGCTCACAGATAACGTGTTAGTCTGCAAGAACTTTGGGTTCATGCAGGTGTCTGATTCGAGTCTTCTAATCTTAGGTATTATTGTACTTGAGCTTTTCATTGTGCCTTTTCTCACCAGCTGGGTTTTTAACTTGGTTTGGGTGTTTTTTGTGTACAGTATTCTAGGCGTGAAATATCCTTCCTTTTTAGACAGAAGCTGGTGTTGTTTTTATGGCTGCCATCATGAAAACTCACTCCCTTTTTTTTTTTTTCCTCTTCACAGGCTGCTTTGATCATGCAGGTTCTTCAACTGACTGCCGACCAGATCGCCATGCTGCCTCCTGAGCAGAGGCAGAGTATCCTGATCTTAAAGGAACAAATACAGAAATCCACTGGAGCACCTTGAAAGGTAAGCCAACTTAACCTAAGTTGGACAAGCTCCTTGTGCATTTGGGGTATTAGATGCTTTCAACCTTAACCAACAACACTCTCCTGATCTCAAGACTGTCCGAGGACTGCAGTCCTCTTGGCTACACTCTTTACCCTTCATTAGATTAGATCAGTTCCTATGAAGATAGCAGAAGGCAGCACGGTATTTGTTCAGTTGTTGAGTTGGTTGTAAGCTTTTTTTTAACCTTTCTTTCCTAATGGCAGAAGTAACATGTGATCACTTTTACAAAGTTAATCAAACACAGAAATGTAGAAAGGTCAGGGTAGGAAGCTCTGCTTCCTCAATCTCATTCCCCGAGCAACCTCTAAATATAGTTTGGTGGGTATCCTTCCAGAATCAGTTGTGTTATTTTATTCCACATATTCTCCATCAAAATGGAGAAAATGCAAAGCATTTCAATAAGATGTATAAATATTTTAGTTTCCAGTATTTATTTAATATTGACTGTGTTGAGGTTAAACTGATAGAGCACCATCACCATCAGTCCCTTTACATTTTAGAGGCTGCGGTACACCTCTGCCCTTTATTTTTCTTGCTTATCAGTCATGTAAAAGGGATCATAATCACGTGACCTAACCTGATTCTATGTATTTGAGTTACTTTTAAAACCCTTTTTCCCCAACACCTTGTATTTTGTAAATAATTATTTTCTAAAAACAGTTTAAAATTCACATTGTCCCAATATCGGCTGGAATATCACATCGTGAATTTCTACTTTCTACCCCATCTGTATTATAATTCCCATCCACATATTATAACAGTGAGGGGCGCCTGGGTGGGTCAGTCGGTTGAGCATCTGACTTGGGCTCAGGTCATGATTTCACAGTTTGTGGGTTCGAGCCCCGCGTCAGGCTGTGTGCTGACAGGTTGCTCAGAGCCTACAGCCTGCTTCAGATTCTGTGTCTCCTTCTCTCTCTCTCTGCCCCTCCCCCGCTCATGCTCTGTCTCTCAAAAATAAATAAATGTTAAAAAATATTATAATATAATAGCGAACTCATTTACACCATTTAGCAGTCTTTACTAAATATGTTGTGTTTTAATCCATATTTGTAATGTCATTAAAACATCCAAACCAGAAACATGCGTCATATCTGTATTTAGGCTTTAAATTTTTTTTTAATATTTAGTTTTGAGAGATAGAGTGTGAGCAGGGGAAAGGCGGAGAGAGAGAGGGAGACACAGAATCTGAAGCAGTCTCCAGGCCCTGAGCTGTCAGCACAGAGCCTGACGTGGGGCTCGAACTCACAAACCATGAGATCATGACCTGAGCCGAAGTCGGACGCTTTAACCAACTGAGCCACCCAGGCGCCCCTGTATTTAGACTTTAAATGACTAAAGTGTAATGAGAAGCTGTCCTAGATGGATGGCTAGCTAGACTTTAACTTTTTAGTCCAGATACCTGAGGCATTTTTTTTTTAATTTTTTTTAACGTTTTTTTATTTATTTTTGAAACAGAGAGAGACAGAGCATGAACGGGGGAGGGGCAGAGAGAGAGGGAGACACAGAATCGGAAGCAGGCTCCAGACTCTGAGCTGTCAGCACAGAGCCCGATGCGGGGCTCGAACCCACAGACCGTGAGATCATGACCTGAGCCGAAGTCGGACGCTCAACCGACCGAGCCACCCAGGCGCCCCCTGAGGCATTTTTTTAGTAAAAGAATAGGCTATTATATTTAGAGTAATAGATTAAAAACTATTCCTCTCTTTTACTTTTTCTAATTTATTTATGTCAGAGAAGGCATGCCCCACAACATGGAGAAATTACTCTTTTTGGATAATAGAGGTAGAAATATTTCTGAAAGTTCTTTCATTATGTATTCTTGCTCATAAGCTATTCCCAAGCCATGCACACAAACCACAGGGCAAGGGTTTTTGTTTGTTTCTATTTTGAAATAATTAATATAAATTCACAGAAGGTTGGAAGAATAGTACAAAGAGCCTCGTGTACCCATCCTTAAACTTCCCCCAAGGATAACATCTTGAGAAGCTGTTGTGCAGTGCCTTTTTGGTTTGTAATACAAAACTAAGAAATTGACATTGGTACATTTCTGTTGAGTACAGACCTTACTCAGTTTTCACTATTTTTTAGACATATTATTTGTGTGTGATCAGTGGTTCTCATCCAGAGGCAGTTTTGCTCCATATAGGAAATTTGGAAATGTCTGGAGACATTCTTGGTTGTCAGAACTTTAGGGGATAGTGTACTACTGGCATTCAGTAGGTAGAGACCAGAGATGCTTCTGAACATCCTATAACCACAGGACCTCCCCCCACCCCATAACAAAGACTTACCTGTCTCCAAATGTCAATATTGCTGAGGTTGAGAAACCCTGCTGTCGGGTGATTACTTTGGGGATCCTGGAGGTAGACACCTTAGGAATCTGTCCCTGGTGATTTGCCTTTTTGCATAGCCTCCCTCCCTTCCTTACTTTAAAATTTTTTTTCCTGATGTTTGGGGAAGAGAACTTTTTCTCCATTTCTAATGGCTTTCTCCCAACTTTTTCTTACAGGTTTTCAAAAATACCTGGCAACAAATCTGGAAATTAATTCCATAACTTTGTTGAAATGTTGCAAATAGATGACTTCTGCATCCTAACCCTTGAATGACTCAAATTGGTGCCAGGTGGAGGATTCCCATCACCTTCTCTCAGAACAAAATCAGTTCATTCTATTGTCTTAGTTTGTATATTTTATGTGACTTGAAATAAACTTTGAACACAATTTTAGTATACTGCAGATTGATACACACGACCTTTTTGCTTTTAAAAAGCTGTACACCAAGGGTGAAACCTTAGATGTGTTTTCAACCCTTACCGCAGTATTGTACTTTAATGTTATATTGCCATAGCTCTGTTTTTCCTTTAAGTTAACCACTTATTCTTCTTGATGATATTCGAGAATTTCTCAGAAGCAGTGTTTTCTAGAACTTAGTTTTTGCTTTGTTTGCTTCCAGCAGAAATAATGCAATTTGCCCTTTGAGAACTTGCTAGAACTTCTGAGTTTACTGGGAGAAAATAGCCCATGCTTAGAGCTATAAAATGGCCAGAAGGACAACAAAGAAAGAGCCTAGCAGAGCAGTGTATTTAGTGTAGAAAAATCCAATTATCAGAATGTACTTTTGTTTAATAGCAGGTTTATTCACATGCATAGTTCAGAATTAAGACAAAATGTTGTATTGGCACTGGTTCAAGTGTGTCAGCAACACAAGAGACTGTTGACATTTACCTGTCCTAAAACTCTTCAGTCTCAGTAGTCAACCTTGAAAGTTAAAAAAGCCACTAATTTTTCACATGTTCAAGATGAAATAAAAACTAAATAGAAATCACATGAACAAAATACATTCATTCTACCTTCTAGATAATCACTAACCTACAGTCTTCCTCTATAACCAAACTTATTCTGGGAAATTAAAACATAGAAAACCCTGAAACTTTTACATTCTTCTCATTTATTTTAAGAGGACCAAATGTAGAGCATAAGTATTCAGATTGCCCATTAGGCCTGCCCCTGCCTGCTTCCTTGCAGATAGACGTGACCATAATTAGTGCCACTAGTTCTAACCTATGGCTCTTCCAGCCTAGCATTCTCTCTCTCATAGTGGCATTAAGGAGGAACATGATTTCTCTCCATCAGGCCAACCTCAAGAGGTTAAGAGATGCCTTAATAATTAGTAAAGTTCCACTGGAACTACTCTTTTAGCCTATTTATATTCTCAGAATCCTACCCCCTGGGTTAGGATTATGGTTAAGTGAATTAAAAGCCTGCCATAGGCTTAGAGAATGTAATAGCATATTGCTTACACGTCAAGCAAAAGAATGCAATGATAATCAACTTTATGAGAGACACTGAAATTAAGGGATTTTCTACTCTGATGTGTAAACATTTACTACAACAAAAGTTTGCTGAATAAAATATTTCATATTACAACTTAGGAAGAAAAAACTTGCTCAAAACAGCTAAGGAGATTTCTAGGTATCCTGCTCATCCCCAATTTGGGCTTGGATGTTGATTATACATAGGATTATTATCATTACCTTTTCTGCCTACTTCCATGAATATTCTAGGCCTTATTGTGTTGATTTTAGCAGCAATCATATCTTGAAGAGTCAATATATTTAGACATTGAAATCAAGAGTGAAGCCTTTCTCATTAGGGACTCATAAGTTTCAAGGAACACTAAGACTCCAAATCAAAGTCAATGGAGATCAAATTATCATATGGTCAGCAGTTGTCTAAGAGGAACCACATCACCAAGGTTCCATTGTGCATTTTCCTAAATCATTACTAAGTTTAATTTAGATAGCTGAAATCCAGGAAGTCAATAGTAGGGGTATCCCACTCAATTCAATGGGTATGGAAATACCCATTACTAGTTTTTCCTGATGTCCAATTAATAAATGAAACACAATTAGCTATCATGAGCCCATGATAGCCTTTATTTTGTTCAGACTACTGAAAACGGATCTTATCCTTTAAGTCATAAAATTTTCTGGGTACTTAGAAATGACCATTTATTCATTTTTGGACACTTAATAGTAGAGAAATAGGTGCTATAATGCTGATTTAGTAGGAACATTCTTACAAATCTGAGTTGAATTGTCTTTTAGGGTAATGAAGTGTGGGCCTCTTTTAAGGGCCCCAGTCTTCGCTTCTACTGATTCACTGTGACTACTAACATCCCAGAGCTGGGTGGATGGCAGAAATAAAAAGCATTCTGATAGGAGAAAAGACATTTTGCTTATGTCATTAGGTGAATGATTCCTTAATAAATAGGGAAGAGCCAAAACATGGTATCAAACTTCTAAATTATTTTTTTTTAAACTAAATGTTGCTAAACCACCCCCCTTAATAAAAATGGTAATAAAGAGCCCCGGTTAAGTCACCCTAAAATGGAGTTCAAGTTTTTGCAGTTATTTCCAACAGAACAATGCAAGCTAATGACAATACAGCTTTAAATTAAAATATAATTTCAATTGCAATTAGCATAGTTACAAGATTTTCTTTCCCCAATGGAGAGCCTAAAGTAATGAAAGAGTCATTCATTAAGAGATAAAGTAATGAAAGATTAAGAGGAAAATCATTTCACAAGCAAAAACAAAGCATAAATTGCTAGTCACACTGGATAAGACAGTGTTTAAAATAACAGTAAGAATGTACATAGTGTTATATAGAGATGGGGTTCTTGGTGATTTTATGTTCATTGCTTTATTATTTATGCTTATTGTTTTGTCATTATTCAATAAATTTTTTATTTAAAAAATAACCCTACTTTAGAAATCTTTGAAGGTGAGAGGGTGGGGAAAATAATACCAAAAGCCTGGGAGAGAATAACAGTAAACCATATCAACTGGGGTAAAGTTGTGTAACTGTTAACCACCTCTGCTATCAGGCCTTGTTGCAGTCATGGCATTCCAGAAGGATTCAGTTATTTTCCCAAGGAAGGATAGGCTTTGCAATTATTGTGACCTCATGAAGATCAGTGACATCAAAGTTGAATCCAATAAAAAAATGAATGCTGGGGAGAGTTTAACATGCATGTTACTGTCCTTACGTGGCTGCTCATACCTGACCAGACCAAGTAAATTATTGATTCAGAGGAGAGACTAAATGCAGATTACCATCCCCATTCCTATAATTCAGAAATCTTCTTTGTTGAAGTAGAATTGAACCTTCCTAGGATCTAGACTGGAGTATTGGTGACAGCGTTTGCTCAGGCTCTTTGCCAAAGTCTGAGGACCACATAAAAAGACTCCCACCACGGACCTGCAGGAATAGAACAATAGGGCAAGAATACAGCAAAAGCTGCTATGTTCATGAGGATGGAGAAACTGCCTCCGCTAGGCCTCTACTGCTCCCAACAAACTTGCATAAAGATTCAGTTGACTCCCTCACATTCTTCATTGTAGTTTTCTCACGTTTTCTGCTTGCAAGCCCCAAATGTGCTCCCAGCCTTCTGTTGCTCTCAGCCTGCATGCATCCTTACCTATTCTATGGAGAACAGATAGGAGATCTGATGCAGGGTAGAGGTTCAGTGCTAGACCCCGGAGCCCAGCTCTCGGTTGACATAACAGCTCTGATGGGGGACCTGGGTGGCTCAGTTCAGCATCCAACTTTTGATTTTGGCTCAGGTCATGATCTTGTAGTTCATGAGATCTAGCCCCATGTCGGGCTCTATTCTGACAGTGCGGAGCCCGCTTGAGATTCTCTCTCTCCCTTTCTCTACCCCTTCCCCACTTGTGCTCTCTCTCAAAATAAATAAACTTAAAAAAATAAATAGAAATAACAGCTCTGGCACTTATCCCTGCTGTGTGGATTTAGGCAAGTTTCTTTAACCTCTGTTTCAGTCCCCCCCCCCACCCTGTAAAATGGGTATAAAAATAGTACCCATCTCACAGGGTTGTTTTGTGGTTTATTTAAATGAAAGACATTTGTAAAGCAATTATAAAAATGCCTGGCCCATAGCAAGTGCATATGTGTTAGGTGCTATTAGAGTCATCCATTGTGCACTTATCCCCACTTCAAAATTTCTCACACTGAAGAGGTGGTCAGCTTCTCACCAAGGATAATCTAATTATGCTCTGGGTCTCACCCTCTCCTTCCTTCTATCATCCCTTCCTCTCCCCTCCTTTTGACTTCATCGAGATATAATTCACGTCATAACATTCACATTTTTAAAGTGTACAGTTAGTGCTTTTTAATATAGCCACAAAGTTGTGCAACCATCACCACTATCTAATCCGAGAACATTTTCATCATCCCCCACCAAAAAAAGCCCACACACATTAGCAGTCACTCCCCATTTCCTCCCAACCACCTCCTCCCAGCCCTCGACCATCAAATCTACTTTTTATCTCTGGATTTGTCTCTTCTGAACATTTCATATAAACGGAATCATACAATATGTAGCCTTTTGGGTCTGGTTCTTTGCACTTAACATGCTGTTTTCAAGTGTCATCCATGTCCTAGCATGTACCAGCACTTCACTTTTTTTTTTTAAATAGCTGAATAATATTCCATTGTGTGGATATACCATATATTGTTTATCCATTCATCTGTCAATGGATACTTGGGTTATTTCCACTTTTTCACTATTCTATATATATTCATGTACAAGTTTTTGTGTGGATAGCAAAGGCTATTTTCCATTCTCCTGGGTATATACTTAGGAGTGAAATTGCTGGGTTATTTGGTAACTCTAGGTTAAACATTTTGAGGAAATGCCAGAGTTTTCCCAAAGTGCTACACCATTTCACATTCCTACAAACAATGTGAGAGGAACTCTCCCACAATTTTTCCACTTCCTCACCAACACTTATTGCCCATGTTTTATTATGACCATCATAGGGGCACCTGGGTGGCTCAGTCAGTTAAGCATCCAAATTTGGCTCAGGTCATGATCTTGTGGTCTGTGTGTTCGATCCCCATGTCAGGCTCTGTGCCAACAGCTCAGAGCCTGGAGCCTGTTTCAGATTCTGTGTCTTCCTCTCTTTCTCTCTCTCTCTCTCTCTCTCTCTGCCCCTCCCTTGTTCTCTCTCTCTCTCTCTCAAAAATAAATAAACATTAAAAAAAAATTTTTTTAATTTGTTTTGAAAGAGAAAGAGAGCATGAGCAGGTGGGGCAGAGAGAGGGAGAGAGAGAATCCCAAGCAGGCTTCATGCTGTCAGCACAGAACCCAATGCGGGATTCGATCCCACAAACCATGAGATCATGACCTGAGCCGAAATCAAGAGTTGGACACTTAACCAACTGAGCCACCTACGCGTCCCATCCCCATTTTTGTATATTTATTTTATTCTATGTACTGGTTTCTGTTCTGTCTATAAACATGCTTAGATCATCTTTAAGTTAAATAAGCATTTCCTGGACCCTGCCACACCTCCAATTCTTTAATATTTCCTCCCTTGGCTTTTGTGACACCACTTCTCCACGTTCTCCTACTTCTTCTCGGCTTATCTTTCTCCATTCCCACACGATGTAAGCATTGCTTAATGCTATTGTCCTCCACCACTCTCTCCTGGCAATGTCATCCATTCTCACAACTTCAACTATGGTCAGCTCAACACAGTAATTAACATAATCTCTTTTGTTTAAATGCTGCTTTCCTGTTTATAGAGCATTTTTCATATAGGTATATGTTTAATGTTTACAACAATTCTGCAAGTGAGAAGAGAAGGCACTTACTCATATAACCCCCGTTTTATAGATAAGAAGTCTGAAGGTTAGAGGATTTTCTAGCTCAAGGTCCCAGGAACGGAAAGTATCAGAATTAACATTAGGACCCAGGATCATCTGAATCAGAGTGACTAAGTATTCTCACCACTGCCTTCATGAAGCCTGCTGTGATCACCCTATGTTGGCATACACTTTACTTCCCTCGATATCTATGTACCTGTTTCATGGAGTGCATCATTCTGCTTTGGGTTGATTGTATGCATCTCTTATTAAAATGTATGCTCCTTGAGGGCAAGAACCATATCCTATTTCTCTTTCAACCTCCAAACCTTGTAGAATAATGAGTGCTGAACTTATAGAAGGTAACCAGTAATGTTTGTGAAATTGAATTGATCCTTAGTTGCCAGCTTGTTCCAGGAATTTATCTAAATGATCAGCTTAATTTCTTTCCCATTGGAATGGCTGATTGCATGGCACCAGGTTTTCCTATATGCTCTAGCATGTCTCAAAACTCTTCCAGAAAGACTGACAATGTCAGGTCGTCAGTTAACTAGATAATACACTCTAAGCTTTTCTTACTTGATGTAGGGATTATTAAGCCCAAAAATAATGCATTTGAATTTTCCCAGTTTTCCATTTTATTCCATAATACTAATTGGAACTGAGTCTCCTTGCCTTGTTTGAATGGGGACTTGCAGGGGAACCAAATGTCTTCTTATCAATTACAAGGTCACAACCCTTATTTGGCTAAAACCCCAGATGAAATTTTTTTCAGTTTTAAGCAAGAATCTGAGAATGATTCACATAGTTTCTGCCCCAGAGATCTTTTTCCCAAAAATGCTCAACATGCTGTAATATCTTTCCTAAACTCTAACTCTGTAAACTCAACTAGAGGAAAATGCACTTACTTGGGGTGGGCATTAGCTATTGTAGAAAACTCATTGTCCCACATGGGTCTCCCAAATGAGGTTTTCTGTTTCAGACCTGTCAGGATGTCAGTGGCCTTGTCAAAGTTTAATGCAGCATGACCAGCCTGGAGCCAAAGAAATAAAAGTTAGGAAAAGCAGGCCCTGATAGCTGTTTCTTCCTTTAGCTACTTTTATTTTGTTTTGTTTTTGTTTTGTTTTGTTTTGTTTTGGCCACTTCTAAACTCAGGGGTGAGGGTGAGGGCGGATAAGAAATCATAAGAAATCATTATTTCCAATCATCATTCATGACCTTGTCTGACATTTAACTTGCATCTAACTTGGGAATTAGGGTATTGTTTGAACTCACAATGTTGGTGTCCCATCCAGTGAGAAAGAGACGGTAGTTTAGAAAATCCACTTTGCCTAATTCTTCCATCTCATGTTCCAGAGAAGCCAATAGGTCACTGAACCAGGCAAAGGCACCTGTCTCCCTGCAGATCCAGAAGAAATAGATCTGGAATTAGCAAGAGAGAACATAGCCTTACTAAGTGCCTTCATGATGTGCATTGTAGTGACATGATTATGAGCATATACTCCGTATTTGTTGATCAAACCTAAGAGTGACCTGAAAAATCACTTCTTCAGAGCAGCAGACTTTAGAAAGCATGAATTTTCAGAGTTCTTACAACATCCTTTAAGGAAAAAGACTTCCAACATCATTTTTGGTTCAAGGTGATTTTAAATTCCAAATTGAAAATGAAGACCCTATTCTTGTGATGAATCTGTAAAAGTGGATGCCTTGGCAGAGAGAAGTAATCACTCACTCTCATAGCTCCAGGGATGGTTACTCTCTTATCAATTGTAAAGAGTTTAACCCATGAAAGCAATGGACCTGTCCAGCCCAGTCCAGATGCAAAGTGGTATGAGGGAGTTACCGTTTGTGTTTTAAGGTTGTGATCTGCGTGCTGAAACTTGTACCAGATAGATTTTAAGATGGAAGCAAAGGGGGTGACCCTAATTCCTGCTCCGACCAATACAGCCACTTCATACTGGAAAACATCTTCACTGACAGTGCCAAAGGGACCATCCACCTCAATCCTGACAGAAGACAGAAGACAATGGGCAAGTGAAATCTCACTTCCACCCCCAACCTCAAACATCCTCCCAGAGACATAGCTATTCCCATTGCTCATTTAGTGCCTATTTATTTTAATCATATTCTATCTTACCAGACTTAAGGTTCAACAAGGAATTGCTTTCTCTTTTCCGCCTGTCTGTGTCTTGCTCTGGGTTTCCGCTGCTCTTGGGGACCTACCTGGGAATTGGTGAATGCTGTTGCTCAAAAGCCCTTATGAGATTTTCTGTCCAGTCTCCCACTGCTCTGATATGAATGGAGAAGAAGTCTTCCTCTGGAGCAGAGGTCAGAGTAAAGGGATGCCATTCCAAGTAAGAGATTGAAGGACAATTAACAAAAATATACTGTCCCACTTCCATGATGAAGCCATGCTTGCTCATCTGCAATTCTAAAACTTTGGATGGGTGCATGACAACCTAAGAATAGAGCACAGAGGCCAGAGGAAGTAAATTCAAATGGTGACAGGGGCAGGCAGATGAAATAAATGAATAAAGCTGGAGGGCAGGTCTTAGTGGTGAACTGCTAGCGAAAGTCCTTTCTAAAGGTGGCAGCAGTGGGGGGCCTGGGTGGCTCAGTCGGTTGAGCGTCCAACTTCGGCTCAGTCATGATCTCATGGTTCAGGAGTTTGAGTTCTGAGTTGGGCTCTGTGCTTACATCTCAAAGCCTGGAGCCTGCTTCACATTCTGTGTCTCCTTATCTCTCTGCCACTCCCCTGCTTGCATTCTGTCTCTCTCACTCTCAAAAATAAATAAACATTAAAAAAATTAAAGGTGGCAGCAGTTACTTTGTCCAGGCAGTGGTTGCACTATGGAACTGCAACTCAGCATATTCAGGTTTCCTGATTCTTCACTACTAGCTGTTTATCCAAAGGATACAAAAATGCTGATTCAAAGGGGCACATGCACCCCAATGATTCTAGCAGCATTATCAACAATAGCCAAATTATGGAAAGAGCCCAAATTTACATTGACTGATGAATGGATAAAGAAGGTGTGGTGTGTGTGTGTATATACACAATGGCCACACACACATACAATGGAATACTGCTCAGATATCAAAGAGAATGAAATTTTTTCATTTGCAACAATGTGAATGGAACTAGAATGTATTATGCTAAGCAAAATAAGTCAGTCAGAGAAAGACAAAAATCAGATCATTTCACTCATATGTGGAATTTAAGAAACACAACAGATGCACGTAGGGAAAGGGAAGGAAAAATAAGATAAAAGCAGAGAGGTGGGTGCCTGGGTGGCTCAGCCCGTTGAGCATCTGATTTCGGCTCAGGTCATGATCTCACAGTTGATGAGTTCAACCTCTGCGTCAGGCTCTGTGCTGACAGCTTAGAGCCTGCAGCCTGCTTCAGATTCTGTGTCTCCCTCTCTCTCTGCCCCTCCCCTGCTCATGCTCTGTCTCTCTGTCTCAAAAATGAATAAACATTAATTTTTTTTAAAAAAAGCAGAGAGGGAGGCAAACTATAAGAGACTCTTAAATACAGAGAACAAATGAGGGTTACTGGAGGGGTTGCAGGTGGAGGGGATGGGCTAAATGGGTGATGGGCATTAAGGAGGGCACTTGTGATGAGCACTGGGTATCATATGTAAGTG
The DNA here is from genome assembly GCF_023721935.1 of Panthera uncia. Classification (NCBI taxonomy): domain Eukaryota; kingdom Metazoa; phylum Chordata; class Mammalia; order Carnivora; family Felidae; genus Panthera; species Panthera uncia. The sequence goes on from NC_064817.1 coordinate 77,697,435, forward strand.
ATGAACCACTGGGGTTCTACTCCTGAAAACAATCCTACACTGTATGTTAACTAACATGAATTTAAATAAATTTTATAAACAAACAAACAAACAAACAAACACACAAATAAATACCAGGTTGCCTGATTCTTTGGAAGAAGATAGAAATGCCATTTTTATTTTACTGTGAAAGCCTCTATCCAGGTTTTTAAATGTTAGCAACCAATTCAACTTTCTAAACAATCAGTGTGTGGGCCAACCAAAATATGTCTGTGGGCTAGATGTGGCTCAGGCCACCTGTTTGCAGCCTCTGACATAGACCCATGCTGATGATTTCTGCCAAACTCTTTTTCCCATAGTTTTGTCCAACACTGGAGGAACTGAAATATATTGCCCCCCAGTTCTTTTTTTATTCCTTTCAGGGTGACAACATGACAATCTATTCCTATAATCAGGAAGAATAAGACTCTTATCACAGCTAGGGGAAAGTGTATATTCATTACCTTGGTAATCACAACCTTCTGCTTTGAACGATAAAATCGGAGAATCCTTTCAAAGATATAAAGAATGCCTGGTGCAAGTATCCACTTCCAAGACTGCACAGAAAAAGAATAAAGTTGAGGTTACACATTAATCTCTTGTTTAGGATTTGTGTAGCAGTAATATTGAATATTACTTCATTCAGTAATATTTATTGAGTTTTCTGATGTGTATCATTATTAAGCCACTAATTTCACCAAATCTTGAGGATGGAAATGGAAAGGAATAAGTTGCAATGGTTTCATTTGCTAATCTGTTACTCATAAAGCAGGTCATTTCCTGAAGTTTTACAAGTCTCACTGGGAAGCATAGAAAAGCACAGAAATAAAATATATTATAATTATATGTATAATTATAATGTATACATATACATATAATTATACATATACATATATACATATAAATATATATATATATATATATCTTAAATTATATATAAATTTTAATTTTAAGACTCCAAGACAGTCTTCCAGGACAATTTGTCCAATCTGAAAAAAACAACAGAGAAAGTAGATGCAACATGGAAGCAGATTATTATAAACAAAACAACTAACAAAAAAAGGAAAGTGAGTGACTGACACTATTGGTAACAATATATAAAACTTGGTATTTATCCATCACCTCTTTTTTCAGGTTTTCAAAACACCTAACATAGTAATATACTTTTTATCTTGTCTACATTTTTTTAATTTTTTTTTTTAACATTTATTTATTTTTGAGACAGAGAGAGACAGAGCATGAACCGGGGAGGGTCAGAGAGAGGGAGACACAGAATCTGAAACAGGCTCCAGGCTCTGAGCTGTCAGCACAGAGCCCGACGCGGGGCTTGAACTCACGGACCGCGAGATCATGACCTGAGCCGAAGTCGGCGGCTTAACCGACTGAGCCACCCAGGCGCCCCGTCTACATTTTTTTAAAGTAGCCTTTCTATCCCTGAGATTCTCTCAAAGGTAGCAGGTTGCCCCCATATGTACATGAGCTGCTAAAAACATATTTCCTAGCAATGCTAAGTCATGTCCTTTCTTGCACAACTTCTTCAGCACGATACATCAGAACTATGTGGAATGAGGTTTCTTACGCTGTTTCAGGCAAACAACTTCCTTAGGTATTTCTAGGAAGGAAAGGGGCAGAGATGTGGCTGGTGAACTTGAAAGTGGGTATTATACAATTTGATATTACTCCTTATTTGGAAAAGATTCCCCATGTCTTCAAAGGAAACACAAAAAAATATATTTAAGAAATGGCTGATAACAATATGGAAAAAATTGACCTCAGAAGTAATCAGAGAAATGAATTAAACCAAAATAGCATTTTAGAGAGCCTGGGTGGCTCAGTCAGTTGAGCCTTTGACTCTTGATGTCATCTCAGGTCATGATCCCAGGGTTGTGGTAATAAGCACTGAGTGTGCAGCCTGCTTAAGGTTCTCTCTCTCTCTCTCTCTCTCTCTCTCTCTCTCCCCCCCCCCTTTCCTGCTCACATGTGCTCTCTATATATAAAATTTTATTTTTTTTAATATATGAAATTTACTGTCAAATTGGTTTCCATACAACACCCAGTGCTCATCCCAAAAGGTGCCCTCCTCAATACCCATCACCCACCCTCCCCTCCCTCCCACCCCCCATCAACCCTCAGTTTGTTCTCAGTTTTTAACAGTCTCTTATGCTTTGGCTCTCTCCCACTCTAACCTCTTTTTTTTTTTTTTTCCTTCCCCTCCCCCATGGGTTTCTGTTACATTTCTCAGGATCCACATAAGAGTGAAACCATATGGTATCTGTCTTTCTCTGTATGGCTTATTTCACTTAGCATCACACTCTCCAGTTCCATCCACGTTGCTACAAAAGGCCATATTTCATTTTTTCTCATTGCCACGTAGTATTCCATTGTGTATATAAACCACAATTTCTTTATCCATTCATCAGTTGATGGACATTTAGGCTCTTTCCATAATTTGGCTATTGTTGAGAGTTATAAAATTTTAAAAATAGTATTTTAGCCTCTAAGATTGGGAAAAACAACTTTAAACCATAATGCCCACCATTAACTGGGATGTAGGGAAATGGGCACATTCACATGTGCAGGTAATGGAGGACAAATTAGTAGTATCTTCCAAGAAAGCAAAGTGGCACTACATCCCAACAGCTTTAAAAGCATTCCTTCTCTTTGACCCAGAAATTTCACTTCTGGGAAATGAAGCATAAAGATATAATTAAGGTGTATACTAAGTATACGAGCATAGCAATGGCCATATTATTTACTAAGAAAAAAATGACAAAAATGGTATATCACACAGATTTCTTTTGCCAATACCAAACTCACTTTTTTAAGTTTTTATTTACTTTTTTGTATTGAGACATAATTGACATGCCATTATATAAGTTTCAATTGTACACCATGATTCAATATTTATATATACTGCAAAATTATCACAATAAGTCTAGTTAATATCCATCACCATACATCGTTGCAAAATAATTTTTTCTTGTGCTAGGAAGTTTTAACATCTACTCTCCTAACAACTTTCAAATATGCAATACAGTATTATTAACTATAGTCACCATGCTATACCTGACATACCCATGACTGGAAGTTTGTACCTTTTGACCACCTTCACCCATTTTGCCCACCGCCCACCTCCTGCCTCTGGCACCCACCAATCTGTTCTCTGTATTTATGAGCTAGGTTTGTTAAAGTACAATTCCACATATAAGTGAGATCATACAGTATTTTTCTTTTTCTGTCTGACTTATTTTACTTTGCATAATGCCCTCAAGATCATTAAAAATGATCATGTAAAAAATTTGACAAAAATGGTATACCATACAGCCTTTTAAAAACAAATGTTTCAGTGAAGCAACAGAAAGAGAAATTTAAAAAGCAATACCATGTACTATTGCCCCCCAAATAATAAAATACCTAGGAATAAAGTTAACCAAAGATGTGACCGATCTGTACTCTGAAAACGATAATGCATTGATTAAATAAATTGAAGATGACACAAAGAAATAGAAAGAAATTCCATGCCCATGGATTGGAAGACAAATACTGTCAAGATGTCCATACTACCCAAAGCAATCTACAGATTTAATGCAATCCTTACCAAAATACCAACAACATTTTGCACACAACTAGAACAAACAATACTAAAATTTGTTTGGATCCACAAAAGACCCTGAATAGCCAAAGCAGTCTGGAAAAAGAAAAATAAAACTGGAGGTATCATAATTCCAGACTTCAAGTTATATTACAAATCTGTAGTGATCAAAACAGTATGGCACTGGCACAAAAATAGACACATACATGAATGGAAGAGAATAAAAAACCCAGAAATAAACCCACAACTGTATCATCAATTAATCTTCAACAAAGCAGGAAAGAATATCTAATGGGAAAAAGACAGTCCCTTCAACAAATGGTGTTGGGAAAATTGGACAGCAACATGCAAAGAATGATACTGGACCACTTTCTCATACCATACACAAAAATAAACTCAAAATGGATTCAAGACCTAAATGTGAGACCTGAAACTATAAAAATCCTAGAAGAGAACACAGGCAGCAATTTGTATGACATTGGCTGTAGCAATATTTCTCTGTCTTTTTTAAGTTTATTTATTTATTTTTGACAGAGAAAGAGCATGAGTGAGGGAGGGGAAGAGAGAAGAGGGAGAAGCCCAGGCAGACTCCACACTGTCAGCACAGAGCCCGAAGCAAGGCTTGAACTCACAGTGAGATCATGACCTGAGCTGAAATCGAGAGTTGGATGCTTAACTGACAGTCACCCAGGCACCCCACAACATTCTCTAGATTTATCTTCTGAGGCAAAGGAAATAAAAGCAAAAATAAACTGCTGGGACCACATCAGAATAAAAAGCTTCTCAACACTGAAGTAAACAATCATCAAAATTAAAAGGCAACCGATAGAATGTGAGAAGATATTTGCAAATGACATATCCAATAAAGAGTTAGTATCCAAAATATATTAGGAACTTATAAAACTCAACATCCAAAAAACAATCCAGTTAAAAAAATGGGCAGAAGACATGAATAGACATTATTCCAAAGAAGACACACAGATGGTCGACAGACACATGAAAAGATACTCAACATCACTTATCATCAGGGAAATGTAAATCAAAACTACAATGAGATGTCACCTTACACCAGTCAGAATGGCTAAAATTAACAACACAACAGGTGTTGGCAAGGAAGCAGAAAAAGGGGAAACCTCTTGCACTGTTGGTGGGAATGCAAATTGGTTCAACCACTCTGGAAAACAGTGTGGAGGTGCCTCAAAAAGTGAAAAATAGAACTACGATCCAGCAATTGCACTACTAGGTATTTACCCAAAAGATACAAAAATACTGACTTGAAGGGATACATGCATCTGGATGTTTATAGCAGCATTATCTACAATAGCCAAATTATTTCAACAGCCCGAGTGTCTATCGACTGATAAATAGATAAAAAAGAAGTGGTATATATACAATAGAATATGACTCAGCCATAAAAAAAGAATTAAATCTTGCCATTTGCAACGACATGGATGGAGCTAGATAGACAGCATTATGCTAAGTGAAATAAGTCAGAGAAAGACAAATACTATTTGATCTCACTCATATGTGGAATTTAAGAAACAAAACAAAAGAGCATAGGGAAAAGGAGAGAGAGAGGCAAACCAAGAAAGAGACTTTTAACTATAAAGAGCAAACTGATGGTTACCAGAGGAGAGGTGGGTGGGGGCTGGGTTAAATAGGTGATGGGGATTAAGGAGTGCACTTGTGATGATCACCAGGTGATGTATGGAAGTGTTGAATCATTATATTGAACACCTGAAAGTAATATTACACTGTATGTTAACTCTAGAGGAATTTAAATAAAAACTGAAATATATATATATATATATATATACAATAAATTTTAATATATATTTATTCAAATTTATTATATTTTCTTTTCTGGCTTCAAGGTCTTTTAAAATATTTAGGGCTCCAGTATTAGATAAAAATTTCCCATGTGGTATTAGGATGCTTTTATGATTTCCTTCCTTTCTTTAACATTTAAATCCTTGATCCATGCATTCGTGATTCATATTATAATGTAGAGTGTGGAATAAAGATTCAGCTTTTTTCCTGGATGGATATCCTATTATCTCCAAAACATTATTGAATGATATATCTTTTTTTCCTACTAATTTGAAATGCAAATTTTCGGAGATTTTTTAAAGATATTATTCCCATTTTAGATGAGGAATAAGCTATTGCTCTTACTTCTGCAACTGATTTAAAGATTTAAAGACTTTATCAGAGCACTTTGAGGTACCACAAGTCAACCTCTCCCTTCCATTTATTCCTCCATCTAACATATTTTATGAGCAAGCAAAGATAAACCACGATATCCACAATAATTATCCCGAGGCACACCTTGAGTTCCCTGGAACCCAGTTTCTTGAATGCCCACTATTTAATAATAATTTCCAAACAGGTACTTATAACACCAAGGAAAGCTGACTTTAAGAATGCTGCTTGAGGCGCCTGGGTGGCTCAGTTGGTTAAGTGTCCAACTTCAGCTCGGGTCATGATCTCACAGTTCGTGGGTTCTAGCCCTGCATCGGACTTTGTGCTGACAGCTCAGAGCCTGGAGCTTGTTTCAGATTCTGTGTCTCCCTTCCTCTCTGCACCTCCCATGCTCACTCTGTGTCTCTCTCTCTCTCAAAAATAAACATTAAAAATTTTTTTTAAAAGAATGCTTTTTAAAAAAGTTAAACTCACAGAAACAGACACTAGGAAGGTAGTTAACCAGGGCCTGGGGAAGGGGGTCAGGGAGTGTTAGAAAGATGTTGGTAAAAGGGTATGTGATCTTCAGTCATAAGATGAATAAGCTCTGGGGATCCAATGTAAAGCATGGTGACTATAGTTGATAATAGTGGATAGCATACTTGAAATGTGCTAAAAGAGTAGATATTAAGCATTATCACTACCAAAAAATTGGTAACTACGTGAAGTGATGGATGTGTTAATTAATCTCATTAGGGTGATCATTTCACAAAATATGCATGTATCATTCATCACATTGTACACTTCAAATATATACAATTTTATTTGCCAATTGTACTTCAAAAAATCTGTGAAAAAAGAATGCTTCTCCCCACTCAAGAAAATTGACTTGATTTCACAGCTAATCTTTGGTACAGTACAGTGTTCGTGAGCACATTCTTTGGAATCTAAAAGGCCTGGGCTTGAATTCCAGTTCCACTAGTTACTTACTGTAGGAGCTTGGCAGTTTAATCTCTTTGAATCATAGTCCTATCATCTCACAATGGAGACAAAAAACGTACCTACCTCATACCCATAGATTATTGCTATGTATAAATGAGACAATCCATATTACACAGCAAACCTGTCATATGGCAAACACTATTAATAATAGAGCTATCAGGGCATCTGGGTGGTTCAGTTGGTTAAGGGTCCGACTTCGGCTCAGGTCATGATCTCGCAGTTCATGGGTTCGAGCTCTGCATCAGGCTCTGTGCTAACAGCTCAGAGCCTGGAGCCTGCTTCTGATTCTGTATCTCCCTCTCTCTATGCCCCTCCCCCACCTGTGCTCTCTAAATAAATAGATAAACAAAAAAACATTTTAGTAATAGTAATAATAACAACAACAATAATGTGAGCTATCATTATTACCTTTGGAGAGGGTCTCACAACATGCAATAACCATTAGTTCTTTCTCTTTAGGATCCCCTGCTAATGATAACTCCCTAGCCTGTTGTCATTGATATTGGAGTTCCTTGGTGGTAGGAACCTTGAAAATATATCCTCCAGAAGACCCAGCACAGTGCTGAGCTAATAATGGTAACAATAATAAGAGTAATAATAACAACAATAACAATAACAATAACAGCTCCTGACAGGAGTCTGTCCCTGTCGGCAGGCTTCTTACCTCAGCAGGGAGCCCTTCAAATCGGGGATGCTTGCAGTGGGAGTCATGATCATCCCACTGCTCTAAAAATTCTGCACACCTGTGTGGATGACTCTCATTCAGGCTCTCTTCTGTTTGACCCCGGACAATTCCACTGAGACAGACAAAGAAGGACAGTTTGGGACAAAGAATTATGCAAGGCCAGGGGCTGGGGCATAAGGTTTGAAGTCCTTACCCAATGCCGTGAATCCCTAAACCAATGAAGTAGATGATAAAAATATGGTGAGTATACCAGAAGACCTCAAAATAACTCCTCCGGATAAACTCCATAGCTGAAGTCACGATGAGAACCAGAGCTATTGTGATGATCACTCCAGTGACACCAGCGATGCTGGTAAATGTCACATACTCCACTGTCTATGAAAGAAGAAATTTCAACTTGACACAATGTATACCAAGCATACCATCCCCTTCCTGCTCATGACCAGATTCCAGATGCTTTGCCATTGAGTCAGCTCACCATGTTTGGGGACTGGATAGGATTTATCCAAGAATCTTCATCTCTCTCTTGTTGAGATAGGGTGGAGAGAATGGAAGCAAGGGATCCATCTGTGGCCCATCTGCTTCTGCTGTAGTGTTCAAAGTTGAACAGGTGTGCAATGATATGAATAGCTAAATGGAAAGATGAAAGGGAATTGAAAAGTGTCTCAGAAACATCATGGCAGGCATACCCTACTAGAAAAGGAGAATCCTATATATAGTGTCTAGCAGAATGCCTAGTCTACAGAAGGTGCCCAATAAATCTTGATTGCAAAGAAAACCAATATTTTTTTATACTCATTCTGTTACCAAAAGAATTGAATGTAAGTTCCATGAAAATAGGCCTACAATGGTGTGTGGCAAGTAGTGCCAGGTTTTCGATAAACACTTTTTGAATGTCTAAATGCATAGATAAATGAAACTACACTCTGAATGCCTGCGACCTTGCAGTTTTGTGGTTTGCCTCAGTTACCTGTGTGTAGGCAGATCATATATGCTACCAGTTTGTGGAAGGCGAGATTGTGATCCAGTTGCTTTCTCAGGGCATGCCTGCAAAACTACAAATGGGAAGTGATCAAGGTCTGATGTCTGCAGGCAGCTTTATAAAATTCAGTAACCCATAACCAAAATGTCTTAAACAAAGCATACCTATACCCACCCACCCTTACCTCCCTCCTTGACTACCAAAGGAGACTCTTGGCTTCCATTCCTAGGGGTTTGATATTAGGTCATCCTACTGAGGAGTTCAGGATCTCCTGTCTTTAATGTGAACATTGACCTACGAGTGCCTGGGACTCACTGAGCAGGTGCCCCTCAGGAAGGACAGCAGATTTCGACACACAGGAAGCAGGATCAGCATGCTGTTAAAATTCAGGCAGCGAGCAGAGGCTCGGGCCCAGGCCAACGCCGACTGGAGCAGAGGAGAGAAGAGACCATCAGCTGCTTCCATCTCATCATCTAGCAGGTGACCACGCACCCAGTCCACTTGTCTGAGACATGGGAATGGACAGAGCTACATCTTCCTCACCTCCTATTCAGTAGTTAGCACAATCAGTGTAGACTCTCTGTTTGCAAATGACAGAAAATTTGCTGATCTTAATAGTGAATTGAGAAATTCTCATGACAGTGGTTTGGAAATATTTGTACAATACAAAAGAGAACAGGATTTAGTAATTTCACATTAACAAATACAGTCTATCAAAAAAAAAACAAATACACTCTACAAATGTAATACTCTGCAATGAGTATTTTTGCCTAATACACTCAATTATTACTTTATTGTTTGTTATTTGAAAACAATCTCAAAGAGTGTATATATTTTTTAATGTTTGTTTATTTAATTATTTATTTATTTATTTTTAAATGTATATTTATTTCTTTGCGGGGGGAGGGGCAGAGAGAGAGACGGGGAGAGAAAGAATCCCAAGCAGGCTCCACACTGTCAGCACAGAGCCAATCGCAGGGCCCAATCTCACAAATCCGTGAGATCATGACCTGAGCTGAGATAAAGAGTTGGATGCTTTACCGACTAAGCCACCCAGGCACCCTGAAGATTGTATATATTTTTATTTGCACTTTAAATAAAGCTTATATATTTAGAGGTATAATTACAGATGGTGCCTATTTTTTCTTTTCTGTATTTTCTAATGTAATTATAAGCATGTAATAATCATGTAAATAAACAATAAAAAATTTAACCATTTATATTTAAGATGTCTTTAATCATTGAATAAAGCTTAAGTAAAACTAGTGAACCCCTCAGAGCAAAAATTGTAAACTTGGGTAGAGATTTCAGAAGGGAGAAATTCTGAGAACAGAATTTCAAACTGACTTCCTTGGGTGGCCCGGAAGCATATATCAAGTTCAATCTGATCCAGCAGTAGGAGCTGCCAGAAAAGGAGACAAGAAATCAGTGCTTCAAAGAAGTATTTATCCCCAAAGAGGCTTGGTTAGGTATAAGCTGGACAGAATATGCTGAACTCCATGGTAGTTAAGTCCAACTTCTCTCCTTAACTCTGTGCAACTCATCTCTGAGTCGCTCCACATACTTGGGATTGCAGGCTATGGAGTGTGACAATCTCCTAATAGCAGCAGAGGTGGTAGCAGCAGCCAGGCAATTTTTGTTGCACTTTAGCCAGCCTTACATGTGTGCTATCAGCAACTGGCTGAAAGGCAGAATGTGGGTTACAATTAACAATTTCTTGGCCTTTTTCTAATAATCTTTTTCAGCACAAAAACTATTTTTCCATACACCTAAACCCAGGGAAACGTGACATCAAGCCAGATCAAGATCTGCCTAACGTCCACAATGGCTTACAATGTCAGGCAGTGCAGTGAACAGGGCTGCCCCACTGTTTTCTGTTTCTGGCTCTTCCATAGGACCTGTGTTTTCTCCCTCTGCTGAGTCACACTCCGAGTGTTTTTGAGAGAGACATCCTGCTCCATTTCTGAGTAAATTTTCTCTGCTCATCTCAAAGATCTTGCATTTCCACATTGGTTCACACAGCTTGCTTATTTGAGTCACAGAGGTTTCTTAAAGTTAAAATTGGCAAGTAAATGGAAAATATAGGACTACAATTTCACAGTTCCATATTTTGTAGGGGCTATCTGTATGGGATAAATTATTTTTAGAGGAAATCTTTTTTTACCATTACAGCACATTGAAATATCCCAATTTATGTTCAGTTTTCAGTATCAGCACTACCTGATGTTCTAATTCAACTGTTGCTGTCCTTAATGTCTTATTGACTATAAATTTTTTTAATGTTTATTTTTGAGAGAGAGAATGAGCGGGGGAGGTAAGAGAGAGAAGGAGACACCAAATCCGAAGCAGGCTCCAGGCTCCCAGCTGTCAGCACAGAGCCTGACACGGGGCTCAAACTCACGAGCCTTAGGTCATGAGGTCATGACCTAAGCTGAAGTCAGACGCTTAACCGATTGAGCCACCTAGGCTCCCCCTTATTGACTATAAATTTAAACTGCTTCTTCTGTTACTTATTTGCTCTGCTTCATAGTGAATCAAATAACTGTATTTTCCTAGAGGAAGCATGAATTTAAGAAATGCAGTACAGAATGATTAAATAAATTACGGCATATCAATGCCATGGACTGCTATGTTCTTAAAAGGGTGACAGCTATAGGCACTGGAGTAGCAATGGTATATGTTTAACTTTCAGGTGAAGTGTGGGGGGGTCTTGATTTCCAGCATTTGCCAATTGACATGATGTGAATACTCCTGCCATGGCAGATTTCATGATACCAACTTGATGTCACTGAACAAAATTAAATACAGGGTTGAGAAGAGATCCACATAACTGGCTGTTGTAAGCTGGTATGAGCTAGTTCCAGCACACCACTAGTTACATACTCATATGGAAAGATATCTGAGATACACTATGTGTAAGAAGCTATTTCCAGCCAATATCTATAATGTAATCCCTGCTCTGGTTAAAACAAAAACTTCTTTGCTACTGTGTGTGTTTATCAAAACTCATAGAATGGTGAACCAAAAAAGAGAAAATTTTACTGGATACAGGGAATTAAGAAGTGTATAAGAATAATACCTATTGGGGTGCCTGGGTGGCTCAGTCGGTTGAGCGTCTGACTTCAGCTCAGGTCATGATCTCGCGGTTTGTGAGTTCGGGCCCTGTGTCAGGCTCTGTGCTGACAGCTCGGAGCTTGCAGCCTGCTTTGAATTTTGTGTCTCCCTCTCTCTCTGCCCCTCCCCTGCTCATACTCTGCTCTCTCCGTCTCTCAAAAAGATATAAATGTTAAAAAAAAATTTTTTTTTAAAGAATAGTACCTACCACAAAAACAAAATGTATGTCTGATGTATCTGTGAGCATATGTCAATGTGTCTACACACACATGCACACCAGCACTATTAGCAGTGGTTGTCTCTGGGGAATGGGATGGGAGGGCAATTTTCACATATTACTTTATACACTTCAGTATCATTTGATCTCACTGAAAGTAGTATTGTTTATAATTAAATTTTTTTTAATAGAGAGGATTTTTTAAAATGAAGTGAATGAAATGTCCACAGGATATCAACATGATTCATTTTTCTGTGGCTGACTTCTTGGTCATAAAGCAATTAAGCTCTTAATAACTAGTCACATTTATTGCATCATCCTCTTAACAAAAAACTATTTTTAAAATAAATTAACACTTCCTTTGGAGTTATAATTTCCAAAGAAGGATCAAGGATCAACACTTAAAATGGAAAACAGCAGGGTGAAATACGTCACAAACAAAACATTCAAATTAGTTGTGACCTCAACATGGATCCTTTGGTTAGAAAGAGAAAAGAAGGATTTAAAAAAAAATGACAATCTGTCTTTAAGCATGTACATTGGAAGGGTCTTTGTGGAAAGCTAATGATCTAATCAAGATGAAAGTGATTTAACCGAATCCCTTACCTACTGAAAAACGGACTAGTGTTAGCAGTCAAATTTGCTTTTCTAATCAGATAATGGCCAGGTTGATGAGCCTGTGAAAGAATAATTCTCACCTCCCTGCTTCTTCCTGGTCACCACCACACCAATGTGCCCTACTTCTTCTATTCTTGACCTGTGACTTCCATAGCCTTCTCCATCCCGTTATTCTCACCTGCCCCCTGCCTTTCTTCAGGCCTTGAGTTCTGCAGCACCACCCACCCCAGAGACTCCCTAAGCATCCCTCTTGTTTGTTAGGTATTTTTCTCTGAGATCAGTCCACAGCAGTAGCTTTCAAGTTGTTTGCTTGTCTTATTTTATTATTTTTTAAATGTTTGTTTATTTTTGAGAGGCCAAAAGTGGGGGAGGGGTAGAGCGTGGGATGGAGGATCAGAAGTGGGCTCTGAGCTGACAGCAGGGAGCCCCATGTGTGGGTAGAGTTCAGGAACTGAGAGATCATTACCTGAATTGAAGTCAGATGCTTAACCGACTGAGCCACCCAGGCGCTCCTGTTTACTTGTTTTAAACCAAACTATTTCTTAAAACCATAAACAGGAGTCCATAAGACAGATAAAGGTTGCTTTGGTTGAAGTAGAGGCAGGGGCAGGAGCACTACTCGATTAGCTTTCCCTTCACACCTATAAGAGCACTTGAGTTTCTGTAGAAACCAGTTTGAAAATGAGTGCTTAATAGTTTTGTTTACTGTGTGTTTTTATTATTGGATCAGGGGAGTGTGCCCTAAATAGGGCTCTGAGATTTTAGTGAACAAAAATACAGGATGCCCAGCTAAATTTGAATGTCAGATTTTAAAAAAAACGAATGATTTTTTTAGTATGCATATGTCCTGTGCAATATTTGGTATATACTTGTACCAAAAAATGATTTTTCTTGAATTCAAATTTAACTGGGCATCCTGTATTTTTCTGGTAACCCTAGCCCTACAAGAAATCAGGGCATTGGGTCTCAAAGAGCTGAGGCCACAAATAACAACAACAAAAAACCCGCAGAGATTCCCCATATCACAACTATGATACTCACCCCCAGGATTTCTCTTGTATAGAAGTACTTATCGGCTTTTTCATATGACAGGAAGGCATGCACGAACAGGAAAACATTCAGCCCCAACCAAGTAGCCTAGAGGAAAAAAAAAACAAACAAGCAAAGAATAAAGTAAAATTTGGGTATGGGAAGGAATAGGTAAGTGATAGGAAATAGTGTCACCATTTTGGTTATTTTGTGTTTGTTTTCATTTTAAATGAGTACAATCCCTCTAGTATCTAGCTGCCTTTCAGAGAGAGTTAGTACTTCAAGACATGCATTAGACACTAATGACCATGGTCAGCAAATCAAGGCCCATGAGCCAAATGTAGCTCACCATTTGCTTTGTACAGCTTACAAATTAATAATGGTTTTTACTTTTGTATTTGTTTTCACACATTTAAATGGTTGGGAAAATGAAAAGAAAAAGAATATTTCATGATGTGAAAATCACATGAAATTCTAATTTCAGTGTCTGTAAATAAAGAGGAATTGGAACTTAGCCATGCCTACTTATTTTTATATTGTTTATGGCTGCTTTCATGATTCAATGGGAGCATTCAGTAGCTGTGACAGAGACCATATGGCTTGCAAATCCTAAAATATATACAACCTAGCCCTTTACAGGAAACATTTGCCAACTTCTGGACTGGAGCAAACTATTGCAACTAAAAGATGGCAATAAGTGAATAAATTGATTTCTAAGGAAACAAAGAATAAATTTAACATCTATAATAATACCCATCTGAAAGAGATTAAACCATTCCAGATGGGCCTGCCTCTTTAATTATACTCTGACACACATTTTCCTGTTTTTAGATTGTGAGTCTCTTTTCAAATTAACCTACCATTACTTTGGACTCATTTGAGCTCTTAAGACTGCTTTTGTCTATCTCAAGCTCTGTCTCTGCACTGGGAAAAGGGGCAATTTGGACCCCACTGCCCCATTCATTGCCTTGGAAATCAACCATTGTGGCCCTAGCCCAAGCTTGGAGGTGCTAGTTTGTAACCAAGCAGGACTCTACGGCATTAGGATGCCCCTAAAATATATTGTTGACCTCAGGATGGCTCAGAACCATCTCAGTCCCATGAGTAGAGGGCCGTTAGCCTAGGACATGGCCCATTCAGAGTCCCTAGATCTGGACTGTTCACATACCTTTAGCAGCATAGCATAGTGATTTAAAGTGATATCGGAGACAAACTCCTTGGGCTCAAATTCTAGTTCCACTACTTTCTTGTTCTGTAATCTTAGACAGACATGTGATTTAACTTCTTTGAACCCCAGTTTCTTCTCCTATAAAGTGAGGGTAGTAACAATATCTACCTCGCAGCAATGCTGTGAGGCTTATGTGAAATCAAGCATGTGAAGTGATTAATACAATGGTTAGTGCATAGTTGGAGCTCAACAAATGCTAACTACAGACTTGTGTCATTACCAGGCTGGCTTCGCCAATCCACTTCTACCTGCATCCTTTGCTTAGACACCCTTTCCAGAACTGAGGATCTTTCAGAAATTCATTGACCCTAATAGAAAAAGAGAGGTGAAAGACACAGATACCTCAATAGTTCAAAAGACAGAAGAGAGAAGTTTATTTAGAGAGAGCAGAAATATTTCAGGATCCAAGAGAAACACAAAGAACTCTGTGTCAGACCATCACCAACTGTAGACAAGGAGAATACAGTGACATTTGGGAGTAAGGAATTCCATTTCCTACCCTCACTATCATTTCTTCCATTATGAATGGATAATGAAGTCGAAGACCTGGCAAAAGGAGGAGTAAGAATGTTTTCTGAGTAATTTAATTTTTATGTTAAAAAACAGTTCATAGGAAGGTAGCCTCGGTGGCTCAGTCGGTTGAGCATCCAACTTAGGCTCACATCATGATTTCACAGTTCGTGAGTTCAAGCCCCGCATCAGGCTCTGTGCTGACAGCTAGGAGCCTGGAGCCTGCTTCAGATTTTGTGTCTCCCTCGCTCTCTTCCCCTCCCCTGCTCACACATTCTCTCTCTCTCTCTCTCAAAAATAAATAAACATTTAAAAAAATTTAAAAAAATAGTGCATAGGAGTATATGTCAGAGATAGCAAGAAGTCTGAGCCTACCAGCAAGATTGGTAGGGGGTGGAAATTCAAAGCTAGATAGTTAAATGTGAGTCACCACAATGGGTATTGAACTCTCTAAGCAAAAACTAAGGGAGGGATATAAAATGCAGGGGATTTTAGAACTAGAAACAGACTTATATTTGTATCTAGTCATTTCATTTATCTCCCCCCACACACAGATGACCTAAAGTCTAGAGAGGATAAATAATTTGATCAAGATTACTCAATTAATAGCAGAACTGAAACTAATTCCTGGGCTCCCTGTCTCCTAAACTAGTGCAAAAGGAATTACATACACTGCATTGAGCATTGAAAATATAAAGCATAGGGTAACCGGCCCAGTTAGGCACTTGGCCTTTTGTTAAATGCAAAACAAAGAATCTGATTGCTCTTTACACCTTTTTTCCTTGAGCACCTGGGCAGTCCTTGGGGGCCCAAAGAGGAGAAAAGAGATAACCCCAGAAGGATGGATAACATGAAGATCTAGGAAACTGAGAAAGAACAGGGAGTTCCAAGCTCAGGGGTGGCTCAGAAAAGGAAAAATGAAGGTGGGGATAGGTGTGTGTGTGTGTGTGTGTGTGTGTGTAAGGAAAAGGGGATTGTGCATATGTGGTGTGGTCAAGAACATCTGGCCTAAACACTGGGAAGCTGAGTTTGAATGATGGCTCTGCAATCAATTCACTGTGTGATATATGGAGTTGGTTTATATCTGCACTATGCAATGCCGTAGACACTACCCATATGTGATCATTTGAAATGTGGCTAGTCCTAACTTAGATATGCTATAAGTATAAAATACATATCGTGTTTCAAAAACTTAGTGAAAACAAATGACATTACATGCTCTCATTACTATTTTCTTTTTTTTTAATATTTTTGAGTGGAAAGTTTATTGGAACATCTTTGTCACGCATAATTTAAAATTATTTAAAATAGAGGCACCTGGGGTTCCCAATCAGTTAAGCCTCTGACTCTTGATTTTGGCTTAAGTCATGATCTCACGGTTTGTGAGATCCAGCCCCACATCAGGCTCTGGGCTGACAGCATAGAGTCTGCTTGGGATTCTCACTCTTCCTCTCTTTCTCTGCCCCTTCCCAACTCATGTGCATGCACTCTCTCAGAATAAATAAACATTAAAAAATAAAATTATTTAAAACAAATTAAAAACATCTACAAAAGTCAGAACTTTAAGTATTTTAAGATGAAGCTAATTTAGTTGTAGTATCATGGTTAAGAAAATAACAAGTATGGCAAGCTATACATTTTTAAATTATAAAAAAACATTAAAAATTAAATATCTGGGGCATGTGGTGTCTCAGTCAGTTAAGCATCCAACTCTTGATCTTGGCTCAGGTCATGATATCGCAGTTCATGGGATTGAGCCCTGCATTGGGGCTCTGCACTGACAGCGTGGAGCCTATTTGGGATTCTCTCTCCCTCTCTCTCTGCCCTTCCCCCACATTGTGCACTCACGAGTGTGCTCTCTCTCTCTCAAAAATAAATAAACTTAAAAAAATTAAATATCTAACAAAATATGTCTTGCTGTTGCTTTGGGGGAAAAGGTGGAGACAAATATGTTTTATTTTAATCATATATATTTATTAAAAGATTTTCCATATGACATTGTAAATAGTCCCATTTCTTTTGTATTTTTCTATAATACATGAATTCACACAAAGGAGATGGAATACTTAAAAATAGAAATATGGTAGAAAAGTAAACCACATCACACCCAAATACACAGTTAATTATTACAGAAAGCATAATCTGAACATATAAGGCATATTAATTTTAGAAAAAGAGCACTACCCACCCACATCTTATTAGTATTTTCAATATTGATTACATGTTGAAAGGATAATATTTTTGATATATTGGGTTAAACTAAATATATTACTACACATTGATTTCACCTATTTCTTCTTACCTCTTTCAATGTAGGTACTAGAAATTTTTTACATTAGATATATGGCTCCCATTACATTTCTATAATCAACAGCACTAGGCCATGATCTTGAAGAATATTTCTATATCAAATGTTCAGTGATTTTATGAAATCTTGATGTTAGTTAGCAGTATAGAAAGGGTGAAGAGAAATGAATGCTGCATGGCAATAGTTAGAAGTGAGATGAAAGAGAAAAAGAGAAGATGGAAAAGGAAAACAAATTGAAATTTCAAATACTTGTGATCTATATCATTTGTCTCTTTACCAATCAATTTCTGGAGTTGAATTTTTCCCTTTTCTAAAATGGTGAAATATATCATACACAGAAGATTTTACAAAACATATATTTGTTCTCTTAGAGTTGAGCTTTTTAATAGATAACTGGCCTTAGTGGGCCTAATATTGACATGAAATATTTCCATTTCAAATAAGTTTACAAATGTTAACAAATATAATGTCTCCTTCCTCTGTTAAGAGTAATTAATAGTGAAATGTCACTTACCAGAAACAAAACTGAGAACCAGTAGTTAACCACCCAGTTGCCCATTGTCAAGAGGTGGTTTGGAGTCTCTCTAGGCAGCAGGGATGATTCAACAACTTGGATTCTGGAGATGTTCTTCAGGATTAGGTCTTCTGTCTAGCTCAGGGTATGTGAGTCTTTAAGATATGAAAGATGCACAATTACCCAAAAAGATTCAAGGAATGAATAAATGCGTTCTGCCTTCCTCCTACGGAACTATGTTATCAGCTTCAGTAGACCAGCCCTACCTATGAGAACCACAGGGGTTTTCCCTGGCAGGGTTTTATCCCTTCAGGAAATAACAATCTTCTGGAGTGAGAATATTCTCTCTCATCTTATCAACATGACCTAATGTGAGGCATTGCTTTCCTTGATAAGACAATTTGCTAAGTTTCTCACTAAAGGCTAGGGCTATAAACAGATGACCTCAGGAGAAGCAGGGCAGGAAGCAAGCATGTGAAGCTTTAAGGTGGGCAATCAGAAGAGCTGCTACATCTGCCACTGCGATTTGGACCTCAGCCTGGCTAGCTCAGAAACGTCACTAATATGTTCTCTGGGAGGATGAATCTGGCTCTAGGGACAGCTTGACTGGCTAGGACAAGTGACAAAATGGCTAAATGAATAAAAGAAAATTTAGGAGATAAAGGTACACCTTGGTTCAGATAAAAAAAAAAACAGAGTACTCACAACGAGAGAGGTGATGATCTTCTAGTATGATGGATTAACTAGAGTTGTGTGTTCAGTTCTGTACACTGATTTTTTTTCCTTTTCTAAAGTGGTAAAATATATCATACACAAAAGCAGGTGTAAAACATATATATGTACTTTAAAGAATAATTTTAAGGAATGAATATTTATTCATTTATTAACTACCTAGGTTAAAATAATAGAATATTTATTTCCATAATCTTAAAACCATCTGAGTATCCTTCCCAGATTACAATTCCCTTATTCCTCTCTCTCTCCCAACAGATATAACTACTACCTTGAAATTTGGGGTAATTATTGCCTCATTTCTCTTTATAGGTATACTAACTGAACGCATCCCTAAACAACATACTGTATTGTTTAATGTTTCCTGTTTTTGAACTCTTCAATAAACGGAACCTAGTTGTTTGTATGTATGTATGTTCCTGTGATTTGCTTCTTTTACTCAATATTGTGTTGCATGATGATAGAAAAATGTTAATGAAATGATACATATATGGTACAGTTACTCTAGAGTATATATCTTGGAGTGGAATTCCTGGGTCCTGGGATTTGCACATGTACAATTTTACTACATAATGCCAAACCTTTTTCCAAAGTGCTCACATTAATGTATAATCCAATGAGGCATGGGTGAACATTCCACTTCCTTTGCATGCTTTCCAACACTTGGTATTTTTATTAGACTTTTACTATTAGACTTTTTTATTTTTATGATTCCAGTGAGCATAAAACATTACTTTGTTGCAATTTTAATTTTCATTTCCCCAATTACTAATGAGGTTGAGTATCTTTTATTTCAACTATTGACACTTTGGATTTTCTTTTTCAGAAGTGCCTATTCTAGTTTTTGGCCTGTATTTCTATTGTTTTTTTGTTCTATAGTTTATAGATTTTAGAGTTCTCTTTACAATATGATATTAGTCTTTGGTTACATTTATGGCTTATCTTATTCTTTCAAGAGTGTTTTCTGATAAATAGAAGTTCTTAACTTTAATGTACTCTGATTTATCAGTTTTTTCTTTTGTAATTTATACATTTTGGTCTTCTTTTAGAAATTCTTTAATACCCAAAGATCATTGAGATATTCTTTTACATTTTCCTCTACAAGTTTTATGTTTTTGCCTCTCACATTGTTTCGACTTCATCTGGAGTTGATGTTTTTATGTATAGTGTGAGCTTCCATATGGAAAACTGTGCCAGCACCATTTTTGAAAAGTACACTTTCTTCACTGATCGAAAATGTCAGTTCTATATACAGGTGGGTTTATTCTTAAACTCTATTCAGTTCACCCCATACCACAGCCTTAATTCCTATGGTTTTATAATAAGTCTTGACATTTGATATGGCAAGTTTCCCCACCTTGTTCTTGAAGAATGTTTCAAGGTATTCTTGACCTTGTGTACTTGTATGTAAATTTTGGATTCAACTTCCTTTTGCACATCTTTTGTTACATTTGTTGTTCAGTAATTTATATTTTTTATAGGGTTGTAAACTATACCATTTTATTTGAATTTTTAATTGTGGCTATTGCATAAAAGGGCAACTTATTTTTACATATTGATTTTTATATCCAGCAATACAAAGCTTATTAATTTTATACCCAGGAATACCAAGCTGATTAATTCTAATATTTTAGTATTCAGTCTTTGGATTTTTATAAACTAAGTCATACTTCTGTTATAATGACAATTTTATTTCTACCTTCCTGATTCTTATATCTTTTATTTCTTTTTTTTTTTTTTTTTTTTTTGGCTTGCTGCACTCACTAGAACTTCCAATACAATATTGAGCAAAGCTAGTAATAGCGATCTCCTTATCTAATTCCCAGTCTCAAAGGGGATTTTTTCTTTTTTTTTATTCATTTATTTTTTAATTTACATCCAAGTTAATTAGCACAGAGTGAAATAATGATTTCAGGAGTAGATTCCAATGACTCATCCCCTATGCATAACACCCAGTGCTCATCCCAAAAAGTGTCTTCCTTAATGCCCCTTACCCATTTAGCCCATCCCCCACCCACAACCCCTCCAGCAACTCTCAGTATGTTCTCTGTATTTAAGAGTCTCTTATGTTTTGTCCCCCCTCCTTGTTTTATTTTTTTTATTTAAAAAATTTTTTTAATGTTTATTTACTTTTGAAGGAGAAGGAGACAGAGCACAAGCAGGGAAGGGGCAGAGAGAGACAGAGACACAGAATCCAAAGCAGGCTCCAGGCTCTAAGCTGTCAGCACAGAGCCAGATGCAGAGCTTGAACTCATGAACAATGAGATCATGACCCGAGCAGCAGTCGGACGCTCAACCAACAAAGCCACCCAGGCGCCCCACCACCTCCTTGCTTTTATATTATTTTTGCTTCCCTTCCCTTATATTCACCCGTTTTGTATCTTAAATTCCACATATGAATAAAGTCATATGATATTTGTCTTTGACTAATTTCGCTTAGCATAATACCCTCTAGTTCCATCCATGTGGTTGCAAAAGGAAAGATTTCATTCTTTTTAATTGCCAAATAATACTCCATTGTGTATGTGTGTGTGTGTGTCTGTCGATGGACATTTTGGCTCTTTCTGTACTTTGGCTAGTGTCAATAGCACTGCTATAAACATATAAACATTAGGGTGCATGTGCCTCAAAGCGTTTTTTTCAACATTTCACCCTTAAATATGATATTTGTTGTAACTTTTTATAGGTACCTGGCTATATGTTCCTATTTTACTTTAGGCACAAAAGTAAATATGTAAAATAATAAAAGAAATGATAGCACATTTTTAACAGCTTTATTGAGGTATAATGTACATACCCTAAAATTTCCTTGTCATAAGGGTACAACTCAATGTAAAGCACATTTTACATTTTAAAAAGCTGAATATCTCTTCAATATCACAAAACTCATAAAGATAACACTTTCAGGGGTGCCTGGGTGGCTCAGTCGGTTAAGTGTCCAACTTCGGCTCATGATCTCACAGCTTGTGAGTTCAAGCCCCGCGTTGGGCTCTGTGCTGACAGCTCAGAGCCTGGAGTCTCTTCAGATTCTGTGTCTTTCTCTCTCTCTGCCCCTCCCCTGCTCACATTCTGTGTCTCTCTCTGTCTCTCAAAAATAAATAAAAACATTAAGAAATTTTAAAAAATAACACTTTCATTAGCTGTCTAACACACCTGGAACTTAGCATCACAATGCTAAGTGAAATTAGCACAGTGGGTGGTAAGCGTATTCTTAGAAGCCATTCCTACACTAAGACAGCTAGCAATCAGTTAACTATACATGGAAGTGTCAGTGAACCACATAATATATATTCTCCTAAACCCAAACTAAATATACCACCAACACAAGTTCCCCTTAGCTCTACTAGAACTGCTCGTCGCCACCCCAGTGTGCCTTGACTTGAGGGGAAGTATGACAGGGGAAGGAGAAGCTGAAAGAGACCATTATCTTAACCATGTGTGATAAAAATATCTTGCTTTTGCAAATTTTATGAAAGCACTTGACCATGCCCAAGACCACACCTTAAAATAGAAACTGAAGCCCGTCCACGGGAGGTTAACCAGGATGATGTAATGATTTGAAACCATTTTATATTAGGAGGTGTTAATGGATTTAGGGAATTTGTCCTGGAAAAGAGGTTTGTCAGGAACATGAGCTTCTTGGTTGCTTGGGTTTTATTTTTTGTCTTTTTGGAGAAGGTTTAGTTTGTTTCATATGGGATCCCAAGAGGTCTACCTAAGAATGAAGGCATTAAAGTAGTAACACATTTTTAAGCGGCCCTCTTGGTGCAGTGGGCAGAGAGTCAGTCTCATAAAGTAGTAACATATTTTTGTTCAATATAAAGCAGAATTTTCTAACACAGGTGTTTAGAGAAGTGATGAGGTAATGAGTTTCCTGTTATTTGAGATGCTTAAGGAAAAATGAATGACTCCTTGCCAGCTATTTTATACGGGGAATTTCAGCACCAGATGGATGGTTAATTTAATGTCTTTGAAGTACCCTCCAATGCTGAGATCCTGTGATTCATAAGAGAATGACTTATAATCTAGATGACAATTTATGCATTGTCTAAATGATTATACATGCCACACTGAATGGAGCCTTGTGTCTGTTGGGAGGGGCCCCGATTCCCAATATTAGAGTACTAGGAAGTCAGTTGATAAATTGGTGAGCATAGAATCTGGGCAAAGATGGTCAGATGATCTTAATGGAATATAATTATTAAACTGCAGCAGCAGGATCGGTTGGGCCCTTTCAAAATAAGATTATATTAATCCAAATAAAATATTCATCCCCCAAATCTGAGGCTCCTCTTTCTTGGACAATGTGGGACACACTAAAAAATCCTTACTGTCAACCTTCCTTTTTTGTAACTTCTCCAAGAATTGCTTTCCTTCTTTTGGCTGTAGACATTATAATACTTTCCTCCCTTTTGTTTTACCAGGCTGTCTTAATGTTTGCATTTCCCAGGTTTATAGATTGACAAGTTTGAGGTTGGCTTCTTCCCAAAAACCTCTAGGGAGTACTTAAATGTCATCAATAACCTATCCACAGTTATACTGTAGGCTTTTGTAAATATTTCCTGTAGACGGTTGATCCCACCCATTGTGGGTAGATTTTTGTAAACTGCAAACACATAGCCCCTCCCTGACTTGCTTGCTCTGTCTTCTTCCTGAACACTTGCCTCTGTCATTTACCCAAACTTACTTTTACAATTATAACTTTTGTACACCTTTTCCAGGAATTAATATATAACAGTAACAGTAAGTACTGAATTACCTAACAGTTGAAACATGTGCTTAAGACACCCAGAAAAATGCTTTTAAGAATTCTTTTAACAATATGATCCTTGGTTTTCAAAAAGATAAATGTAAGAAACCATGATGGAAAAAACTGGTATTTGTATTTACTTTACTGTTTTTAATTTGAATCCATAGTGGATAGTTTGGGGAAGACAGCCTTTTCTTTTTAAGAATTTAGAGCCCCTGGGGTGCCTGGGTGGCTCAGTCAGTTGGGCGGCCGACTTCAGCTCAGGTCATGATCTCACGGTCCATGAGTTCGAGCCCCGCGTCGGGCTCTGTGCTGACAGCTCAGAGCCTGGAGCCTACTCCAGATTCTGTGTCTCCCTCTCTCTGACCCTCCCCTGTTCATGCTCTGTCTCTCCCTGTCTCAAAACTAAATAAACGTTTAAAAAAAATAAAAATAAATAAAGAATTTAGACCCCTAAAGGGTTAATCTGGCTTTGATCACAATGTCTAAAAATAAAGTATCTCATAATGATAAAGGGATTAAAGCATGTGGTATTGTTTGAAATAAATTCTTTTCAGAATGTTGGATCAGAACCAGACCTCACAAAGTGGCCTCGATTAAAACAAAAAAAAAAAAACAACATGGTGTGATGAAGCTGGATTTAACTCCTAGCTCCCCACTTACTACCAGTGTTGCCTTGGAAAAGCCTAAATTTTCTAGGCCTCAGTTTCTTCATCTGTAACTCAGTGGGCTGGTTTCTCATGGCAAAAATGTCCAAGTAGTAGTCTACATTAATTGGCAGAAGATGAGGTGGTGTAAGGGAAGAGGCAGTGATCCAGCATAGAAACACAGGTTTCAGAAGCAGTCTACCTGGGTTTGAAGTCTGCCTCATTTTACTTCTCCCTATAATGGGTTGTTGTAAGAATTAAATGAGTTAAAATATGTAAAGCGAAGATGGCGGCGTAGGAGGACGCTGGGCTCACCACGCGTCCTGCTGACCACTTAGATTCCACCTACACCTGCCTAAATAACCCAGAAAACCGCCAGAGGATTAGCAGAACTGAGTCTCCGGAGCCAAGCGCAGACAAGAGGCCCACGGAAGAGGGTAGGAAGGGCGGCGAGGCAGTGCGCGCTCCACGGACTGGTGGGAGGGAGCCGGGGCGGAGGGGCTGCCCGCTGGCCAAGCAGAGCCCCCGAGTCTGGCTGGCAAAAGCAGAGGGGCCTGACGGACTGTGTTCCGACAGCAAGCGCGACTTAGCGTCTGGGAGGTCATAAGTTAACAGCTCTGCTCGGAAAGCGGGAAGGCTGGAGGACAAAGGGAGGGAGAGTTGCTGAGCCCCCGGACGACAGAGCTCAGCTTGGCAGGGAACAAAGGTGCTCCCCAGCGCCATCTCCCCCTCCCATCCCCCAGCCAAAATCCCAAAGGGAACCAGTTCCTGCCAGGGAACTTGCTCACTCTGTGCAAACACCCAACTCTGTGCTTCTGCGGAGCCAAACCTCTGGCAGCAGATCTCCCTCCGGCTGCCACAGGGCCCCTCCTGAAGTGGATCACCTAAGGAGAAGCGAGCTAAGCCTTCCCCTCCTGCCCCCGTGCACCTTGCCTACCCACCCCAGCTAATACGCCAGATCCCCAGCACCACAAGCCTGGCAGTGTGCAAGTAGCCCAGATGGGCCATGCCACCCCACGGTGAATCCCGCCCCTAGGAGAGGGGAAGAGAAAGCACACACCAGTCTGACTGTGGCCCCAGCGGTGGGCTGGGGGCAGACATCAGGACTGACTGCGGCCCCGCCCACCAACTCCAGTTATACACCACAGCACAGGGGAAGTGCCCTGCAGGTCCTCACCACTCCAGGGACTATCCAAAATGACCAAACGGAAGAATTCCCCTCAGAAGAATCTCCAGGAAATAACAACAGCTAATGAACTGATCAAAAAGGATTTAAATAATATAACAGAAAGTGAATTTAGAATAATACTCATAAAATTAATCGCTGGGCTTGAAAACAGTATAGAGGACAGCAGAGAATCTCTTGCTACAGAGATCAAGGGACTAAGGAACAGTCACGAGGAGCTGAAAAGCGCTTTAAACGAAATGCAAAACAAAATGGAAATGACGATGGCTCGGATTGAAGAGGCAGAGGAGAGAATAGGTGAACTAGAAGATAAAGTTATGGAAAAAGAGGAAGCTGAGAGAAAGAGAGATAAAAAAATCCAGGAGTATGAGGGGAAAATTAGAGAACTAAGTGATACACTAAAAAGAAATAATATACGCATAATTGGTATCCCAGAGGAGGAAGAGAGAGGGAAAGGTGCTGAAGGGGTACTTGAAGAAATTATAGCTGAGAACTTCCCTGACTGGGGAAGGAAAAAGGCATTGAAATCCAAGAGGCACAGAGAACTCCCTTCAGACGTAACTTGAATCGATCTTCTGCATGACATATCATAGTGAAACTGGCAAAATACAAGGATAGAGAAAATTCTGAAAGCAGCAAGGGATAAACGTGCCCTCACATATAAAGGGAGACCTATAAGACTCGTGACTGATCTCTCTTTTGAAACTTGGCAGGCCAGAAAGGATTGGCACGATATCTTCAGTGTGCTAAACAGAAAAAATATGCAGCCGAGAATCCTTTATCCAGCAAGTCTGTCATTTAGAATAGAAGGAGAGATAAAGGTCTTCCCAAACAAACAAAAACTGAAGGAATTTGTCACCACTAAACCAGCCCTACAAGAGATCCTAAGGGGGATCCTGTGACACAAAGTACCAGAGACATCACTACAAGCATAAAACATACAGACATCACAATGACTCTAAACCCGTATCTTTCTATAATAACACTGAATGTAAATGGACTAAATGCGCCAACCAAAAGACATACGGTATCAGAATGGATAAAACAACAAGACCCATCTATTTGCTGTCTACAAGAGACTCATTTTAGATCTGAGGACACCTTTAGATTGAGAGTGAGCGGATGGAGAACTATTTATCATGCTACTGGAAGCCAAAAGAAAGCTGGAGTAGCCATACTTATATCAGACAAACTAGACTTTAAATTAAAGGCTGTAACAAGAGATGAAGAAGGGCATTATACAATAATTACAGGGTCTCTCCATCAGGAAGAGCTAACAATTATAAATGTCTATGCGCCGAATACCGGAGCCCCCAAATATATAAAACAATTACTCACAAACATAAGCAACCTTATTGATAAGAATGTGGTCATTGCAGGGGACTTTAACACCCCACTTACAGAAATGGATAGATCATCTAGACACACGGTCAATAAAGAAACAAGGGCCCTGAATGATACATTGGGTCAGATGGACTTGACAGATATATTTAGAACTCTGCATCCCAAAGCAACAGAATATACTTTCTTCTCGAGTGCACATGGAACATTCTCCAAGACAGATCATATACTGGGTCACAAAACAGCCCTTCATAAGTTTACAAGAATTGAAATTATACCATGCATACTTTCAGACCACAATGCTATGAAGCTTGAAATCAACCACAGGAAAAAGTCTGGAAAACCTCCAAAAGCATGGAGGTTAAAGAACACCCTACTAAAGAATGAGTGGGTCAACCAGGCAATTAGAGAAGAAATTAAAAAATATATGGAAACAAACAAAAATGAAAATACAACAATCCAAACGCTTTGGGATGCAGCGAAGGCAGTCCTGAGAGGAAAATACATTGCAATCCAGGCCTATCTCAAGAAACAAGAAAAATCCCAAATACAAAATCTAACAGCACACCTAAAGGAAATAGAAGCAGAACAGCAAAGGCAGCCTAAACCCAGCAGAAGAAGAGAAATCATAAAGATCAGAGCAGAAATAAACAATATAGAATCTAAAAAAACTGTAGAGCAGATCAACGAAACCAAGAGTTGGTTTTTTGAAAAAATAAACAAAATTGACAAACCTCTAGCCAGGCTTCTCAAAAAGAAAAGGGAGATGACCCAAATAGATAAAATCATGAATGAAAATGGACTTATTGCAACCAATCCCTCAGAGATACAAACAATTATCAGGGAATACTATGAAAAATTATATGCCAACAAATTGGACAACCTGGAAGAAATGGACAAATTCCTAAACACCGACACTCTTCCAAAACTCAATCAGGAGGAAATAGAAAGCTTGAACAGACCCATAACCAGCGAAGAAATTGAATCGGTTATCAAAAATCTCCCAACAAATAAGAGTCCAGGACCAGATGGCTTCTCAGGGGAGTTCTACCAGACGTTTAAAGCAGAGATAACACCTATCCTTCTCAAGCTATTCCAAGAAATAGAAAGGGAAGGAAAACTTCCAGACTCATTCTATGAAGCCAGTATTACTTTGATTCCTAAACCAGACAGAGACCCAGTAAAAAAAGAGAACCACAGGCCAATATCCCTGATGAATATGGATGCAAAAATTCTCAATAAGATACTAGCAAATCGAATTCAATGGCATATAAAAAGAATTATTCACCATGATCAAGTGGGATTCATTCCTGGGATGCAGGGCTGGTTCAACATTTGCAAATCAATCAACGTGATACATCACATTACCAAAAAAAAAGAGAAGAACCATATGATCCTGTCAATCGATGCAGAAAAGGCCTTTGACAAAATCCAGCACCCTTTCTTAATAAAAACCCTTGAGAAAGTCGGGATAGAAGGAACATACTTAAAGATCATAAAAGCCATTTATGAAAAGCCCACAGCTAACATCATCCTCAACGGGGAAAAACTGAGAGCTTTTTCCCTGAGATCAGGAACACGACAGGGATGCCCACTCTCACTGCTGTTGTTTAACATAGTGCTGGAAGTTCTAGCATCAGCAATCAGACAACAAAAGGAAATCAAAGGCATCAAAATTGGCAAAGATGAAGTCAAGCTTTCGCTTTTTGCAGATGACATGATATTATACATGGAAAATCCGATAGACTCCACCAAAAGTCTGCTAGAACTGATACATGAATTCAGCAAAGTTGCAGGATACAAAATCAATGTACAGAAATCAGTTGCATTCTTATACACTAACAGTGAAGCAACAGAAAGACAAATAAAGAAACTGATCCCATTCACAATTGCACCAAGAAGCATAAAATACCTAGGAATAAATCTAACCAAAGATGTAAAAGATCTGTATGCTGAAAACTATAGAAAGCTTATGAAGGTAATTGAAGAAGATATAAAGAAATGGAAAGACATTCCCTGCTCATGGATTGGAAGAATAAATATTGTCAAAATGTCAATACTACCCAGAGCTATATACACATTCAATGCAATCCCAATCAAAATTGCACCAGCATTCTTCTCGAAACTAGAACAAGCAATCCTAAAATTCATATGGAACCACAAAAGGCCCCGAATAGCCAAAGCAATTTTGAAGAAGAAGACCAAAGCAGGAGGCATCACAATCCCAGACTTTAGCCTCTACTACAAAGCTGTCATCATCAAGACAGCATGGTATTGGCACAAAAACAGACACATAGACCAATGGAATAGAATAGAAACCCCAGAACTTGACCCACAAACGTATGGCCAACTCATCTTTGACAAAGCAGGAAAGAACACCCAATGGAAAAAAGACAGTCTCTTTAACAAATGGTGCTGGGAGAACTGGACAGCAACATGCAGAAAGTTGAAACTAGACCACTTTCTCACAGCATTCACAAAAATAAACTCAAAATGGATAAAGGACCTGAATGTGAGACAGGAAACCATCAAAACCCTAGAGGAGAAAGCAGGAAAAGACCTCTCTGACCTCAGCGGTAGCAATCTCTTACTCGACACATCCCCAAAGGCAAGGGAATTAAAAGCAAAAGTGAATTACTGGGACCTTATGAAGATAAAAAGCTTCTGCACAGCAAAAGAAACAAGCAACAAAACTAAAAGGCAACCAACGGAATGGGAAAAGATATTTGCAAATGACATATTGGACAAAGGGCTAGTATCCAAAATCTATAAAGAGCTCACCAAACTCCACACCCGAAAAACAAATAACCCAGTGAAGAAATGGACAGAAAACATGAATAGACACTTCTCTAAAGAAGACATCCGGATGGCCAACAGGCACATGAAAAGATGTTCAACGTCGCTCCTTATCAGGGAAATACAAATCAAAACCACACTCAGATATCACCTCACGCCAGTCAGAGTGGCCAAAATGAACAAATCAGGAGACTATAGATGCTGGAGAGGATGTGGAGAAATGGAAACCCCCTTGCACTGTTGGTGGGAATGCAAATTGGTGCAGCCGCTCTGGAAAGCAGTGTGGAGGTTCCTCAGAAAATTAAAAATAGACCTACCCTATGACCCAGCAATAGCACTGCTAGGAATTTACCCAAGGGATACAGGAGTACTGATGCATAGGGGCACTTGTACCCCAATGTTTATAGCGGCACTCTCAACAATAGCCAAATTATGGAAAGAGCCTAAATGTCCATCAACTGATGAATGGATACAGAAATTGTGGTTTATATACACAATGGAATACTACGTGGCAATGAGAAAGAATGAAATATGGCCTTTTGTAGCAACGTGGATGGAACTGGAGAGTGTGATGCTAAGTGAAATAAGCCATACAGAGAAAGACAGATACCATATGGTTTCACTCTTATGTGGATCCTAAGAAACTTAACAGAAACCCATGGGGGAGAGGAAGAAAAAAAAAAAAGAGGTTAGAGTGGGAGAGAGCCAAAGCATAAGAGACTGTTAAAAAACAGAACTGAGGGTTGATGGGGGGTGGGAGGGAGGGGAGGGTGGGTGATGGGTATTGAGGAGGGCACCTTTTGGGATGAGCACTGGGTGTTGTATGGAAACCAATTTGACAATAAATTTCATATATTAAAAAAATAAAAAATAAAAAAAATAAAATAAAATATGTAAAGCAATTATATCAATGCACTCCATAGTTGCTTGCTGAGATGATGATGATGATCCCTAAGAAAATATAAGCAGAGAGCCTGAACCCAATGATACTTTCTTATACCATTAAAAAAGAAAGCAGTAGGATATAAAATCAATGCACAGAAATCGGTTGCATTCCTATACACAAACAATGAAGCGACAGAAAGAGAAATCAAGGAATTGATCCCATTTACAGTTGCACAAAAAACCATAAAATCCCTAGGAATAAACCTAACCAAAGAGGTGAAAAATCCATACGCTGAAAACTATAGAAAGCTTATGAAAGAAATTAAAGAAGACACAAAAAAATGGAAAAAGATTCCATGCTCCTAGACAGGAAGAACAAATATTGTTAAAATGTTGATACTACCCAAAGCAATCTACATATTCAGTGCAATCCTTATCAAAGTAACACCAGCATTCTTCACAAGCTAGAACAAATAATCCTAAAATTTGTATGGAACCAGAAAAGACCCCGAATAGCCAAAACAATCTTGAAACAGAAAACCAAAGCAGGAAGCATCACAATCCCAGACTTCAAGCTATACTACAAAGCTGTAATCATCAAGACAGTATGGTACTGGCACAAGAACAGACAGATCAATGGAACAGAATAGAGAACCCAGAAATGGACCCACAAACATATGGCCAACTAATCTTTGACAAAGCAAGAAAGAATATCCAATGGGAAAAAAAAACAGTCTCTTCAGCAAGTGGTGCTGGGAAAACTGGACAGCGACATGCAGAAGAATGAACCTGGGCCACTTTCTTACATCATACACAAAAATAAACTCAATATGGATGAAAGACCTCAATGTTAAGATAGGAAGCCATCAAAATCCTCAAGGAGAAAGCAGGCAAAAACCTCTTTGATCTTGGCCGCAGCAACTTCTTACTCAACACGTCTCCAGAGGCAAGGGAAACAAAAGCAAAAATGAACTACTGGGACCTCATCAAAATTAAAAAAAACTTCTGCACAGCAAAGGAAACAATCAGCAAAACTAAAAGGCAACTGACAGAATGGGAGAAGATATTTACAAATGACATATCAGATAAAGGGTTAGTATCCAAAATCTATAAAGAACATATCAAACTCAACACCTAAAAAACAAATAATCCAGTGAAGAAATGGGCAAAAGACATGAATAGACATTTCTCCAAGGAAGACATCCAGATGGCCAACCGACTCATGAAAAAATGCTCAACATCACTCATCATCAGGGAAATACAAATCAAAACCACAATGAGATTCCACCTTACACCTGTCAGAATGGCTAACATTAACAACTCAGGCAACAGATGTTGGTGAGAATGTGGAGAAAGAGGATCTCTTTTGCATTGTTGGTAGGAATGCAAGCTTGTGCAGCCACTCTGGAAAACAGTATGGAGGTTCCTAAAAAAGCTAAAAATAGAACTACCCTATGACCCAGCAATTGCACTACTAGGCATTTATCCACGGGATATAGGTGTGCTGTTTTGAAGGGACACATGCACCCCCATGTTTATAGCAGCACTATCAACAATAACCAAAGTATGGAAAGAGCCCAAACGTCCATTGATGGATGAATGGATAAAGAAGATGTGGTATATATATACAATGGAGTATTACTCGGCAATCAGAAAGAATGAAATCTTGCCATTTGCAACTACGTGGATGGAACTGGAGGGTATTATGCTAAGTGAAATTAGTCAGAGAAAGACAAAAATCATATGACTTCACTCATATGAGGACTTTAAGACACAAAACAGATGAACATAAGGGAAGGGAAAAAAAAACTAAAATAAAAACAGGGAGGGGGACGAAACAGAAGAGACTCATAAATATGGAGAACAAACTGAGGGTTATGAAAGGGGTTACGGGAGAGGGGATGGGCTAAATGGGTAAGGGGCATTAAGGAATCTACTCCTGACATCATTGTTGCACTATATGCTAACTAATTTGGATGTGAATTTTAAAAAATAAAAAATAAGATTAAAAAAAAGCAGAAACGATTAGAGGCCAACATTATATAAACTTTGTAAGATTATGGAACATTTGTCACTTCCTTATATGTATTAGCTTTATCTGCTGTTTCTCCAGAGTAGTTAGCAGATAAGCCTTAAAATTACGTGAGCCTGTATGCTTGGCTTCAATGGCAGCAAGGAAGTGGGGGAGGTAGAGAGACTATGTCTCATTCTGCATTTAGGCTTAAAAGGACAACTACCAAAAGGAGAGAAAACAGGGATGTCCTTGTGGCTGCAAGGAAGAAGGAACATGGGAAGCAGACCTAAACCTGGAGAGGGGCCTGGGGACTTAATGATGGCAAGGTTCATGTGGTTCCCTGCCCTCCCTATGTCCCTCATGGGGCTATGGTGAGCATCAAATGAACTTATGACAGTGCTTTTCAAGCTGATAAGTGTTACAGAGACATCACTTTAAATATCAGTGAGTTATTTCATTTTACAACTGTTACATTGGAAAGCTGCACTCAAAACTGTATATTAAAACATAAACTGAGGCATATTAAAAAATACTGACAGTTTGAGCAAAGATCAATTCTAATCAGGCAGCACCAAAACGAAGTGGTTAGCTCCCTGGCTGAAGTTAGGGGAATAATTTACATAGGGAAGGTACAGAAGCAAAGGAAGGAAATTATTTGATTGACGATAGCTTCAAGCCTAGTTGGCTGTTTGCGATTGGTTGTCCTTTGGTTTCTATTTCTTAACCCTCAGGCATTTACAAGCATAGGTTTTAGTTTGTTTACATAGGCCAGAAAGCACTAAAGCCACCTCAATCTAATGGTGTCCTTGTTTTTAATTAAAACAGTAAGAGTTATTGAACTCAGTTCAATGTTTCAGTATTGTCTGAACAATATTCAAATTTTCTTTAAGACTGATTGAGCAAGTTCTGCCTCTTCCAGGAAGCCTTCTCTGAACATATCAACAATCTCACCACACCCTCTTCTAATTTTCATAGGAGTTCCTCTTCTTACCACTCCCACAGCCTGTGAAACCCTCTATTGTTATTTACCCTTCTCTGAATAAATCCTGTCTCACCCAGATGGCTCCCTCAGGCAGAGCACAAAGCTCTCTATTCTTAGTAGGTGCTCAAAAAATACTTATCAAGTGATAGCTAGGTATGTGGTGTAATGATCTCCCAAAGGTGTCCACATCCTAATCCCTAGAACCTTTGAATATGTCACCTTATATATCAAAGTAAAATTAAGGTTGCAGATGGAGTTAAGGGTGCTAATCAGCTGACCTCAAAACAGAGAAGTTATTCTGGATTAGGCAGATGAGCCTGATGTAATCACAAGGACCCTTAAAACTGGAAGGAGGCAGAAGAATAGGTCAGAGTGATATAATGTGAGAACTGATCCTCTGATGCTGCCTTTAAAGATGGAGGAAAGGGACCAAGGGCCAAGGAATGTAAGCAACCTCTAGAAGCTGGAAAAAGCAAGGAAATGGGTTCTTCCCTAGAACTTACAGAAAGGAGTGCAGTCCTGACAAGACCTTGATTTTAGCTTAGTGAGACCCACTGCAGATTGCTAACATCCAAAACTGTAAACTGCCAGGTATGTAGTAATTTGTTACAGCAGCAATAGGAAACTAAAACAGATGGCAAAAACTGACTTTTCTATGACTGTATTCACTGGCTCTGAAATTTCAACTCAGCCTAAGAAAAAGACAAAGCTTGTTTTCAGAGCTAAAGGTTGAGAGTCTATAATCCCTATCATTAACTTAACACGCACTCTGGGGTAAATGAGTTAGAACTCTTTTGGTTGCAAACAAAGCAGGATATAAATGATTGGTCTTTTCAATAAGGAAAGGTACTACTTTTTAAAAAACTTTTTCCTTCAGGGTGCCTGTGTGGCTCAGTTGGTTAAGCATTGGACTTCGGCTCAGGTTATGATCTCACAGTTTGTGAGTTCAAGCCCCGTGTCGGGCTCTGTGCTAACAGCTTAGAGCCTGGAGCCTGCTTTGGGTTCTGTGTCTCCTCCTCTCTGTCCCTCCCATGTTCATGCTCTGTCTCTGTCTCTCAGTAATAAATAAACGTTAAAAATTTTTTTTAACTTTTTCCTTTGTTGTATTAGAAACATTTGGCTCATTCTAGGGGTAAGGGAACTCTCCCAAAACAGGATGCAAAATATTTGCCCTTCCTTTCAGAGAGCATGAGATGAGATTATCTAAATTTTGAAAACTGAGGTTTTCTTGCAGCTCGGAAAAAGGTTTTTGATTGTTACAAGTTTGGACTAGGGTTTCAGGCTCTTTACCATGGGTTAGCAAAGTCTCTTGGTAAGAAAATAGAATTGGGCAATGGATAGAAAGGAGGCATCTTGAAACCCAAGAATTTGAAGTGGGGGAGACAAGGAAGAGAATTGGTTGAATGTGTTCGGGAAAGTGGCCTCAGTGCTCTGGGGTTCAATCCTAGAATGACTATAGCTAGTCAAGTACACTAAGAGAATAGCCACACCAAAAGGCAAAACCTGCACCCAGAACCTGTGCCCACTGGTATTCCAGTATGCACATGGGCAGGAACATGATTCCATTCTGCCCAGTACTTTACCAGCCGAACATCGTATAGGAGGGAGCTATGTCTGGACTTCAGTAAGATTTTTTTCTAATTGTGGTAAAATACACATAATATAAAGTTCACCATTTTAGTCATTTAAAAATGTACAACTTAGTGGCATTTAGTACATTCAAAACACTATATACAACTATTACCAGTATCTATCATCATTTCACAATGTATACAAGCATAAAATTATTATGTGAAACTAATGAAACTAATATGTTATATGGCAATTATGCCTCAATTAAAAAAATTTTTTTCTGTCACCAACCACCTATCCCTTGCAGATATCTCTCCACAATACTTATAAACACCATTTGTTGGGAGAGCTACTCCTCCAAGAGTCTCTTATGCTCCTACAAATCTTGCTGGATACACCAAGGATGCAAGGTCCTGACTTGCTTTTTACCCAAGCCATTTCTCAGAGTTATATTTACATCAAGCAGCCTTGAAAGATGAGTTAATCTCTCCCTACAAACAAAAGGTGGGCTTTCTTCTGCTTGCTATAAATGAGTAAATTCCCAAGCTGAGTGTTCCTTGCCTGCAAAGCAAACCCATTCCATGCATAGTATCTGCCTGGCCCTACCATAACCTCTTTATACCTCCCCCGTGGAACTTGAGAGGCATGGGAAACCCACAGAAACCAAAAGGAAGCTCATGCTACTTGCTGTGCTGTGGGTAATAAAATCCTATGTCTCTGACCCAGGAGTGTCATGTCTTTGCCAGCATCCATGACACATTCAGTCTCACTTATTAGCCTATAAGTAAGGTAAAATCTCGGACCCTTCAATTCTTGACACCTATAAGCCTTAGATGTCTATTAGGGTAGTGCAGATGAGCTTACACATCTGTTCTGGGAGGGAATGTAAATTGAGCAAATTTAAAACCTAGGGCTGGGACACAGAATTTTGGTATTTTAAAATGTCTCTCCATGAAGTATTATTATTTAACCATAGAAGTCTTGTATATTTTTCTGTATATTTATACCTAATAATTTATATTTATTATTGCCTGACAATATGAATGATATTTTAGATTTCATTTTTATCTGTCATCTATATAGGATTCAATTAATATATTTATTTTGCACCCAAGAACCTAGGTCAATTGTTTTTAATTCTAATAACTAATTTGGACATTTTTTGGATGTTACGATTTGAAAGTTAATGAAGTTTGTGGCCACCTTATAAAAATATTACTTGGGGCGCCTGGGTGGCGCAGTCGGTTAAGCGTCCGACTTCAGCCAGGTCACGATCTCGCAGTCTGTGAGTTCGAGCCCCGCGTCAGGCTCTGGGCTGATGGCTCAGAGCCTGGAGCCTGTTTCCAATTCTGTGTGTCTCCCTCTCTCTCTGCCCCTCCCCCGTTCATGCTCTGTCTCTCTCTGTCCCAAAAATAAATAAAAAACGTTGAAAAAAAAATTTGAAAAAAAATATTACTTAATGCAGGTTAGACAATATTTTTCAAACCATAAAGTCTACAGAGGGAAATATAAGGAAAGAAGTTCTAAGTGATGAAAACATTGAAATCAAACTATGCTATCCAATCTTGGTGACTTCCATTCATCATAGAAAGTTGAATTTTATATTTGATACTTATTGAATACTTGTTTTATACAAGGTGTGAGAAAGTCAGAGATGAATCAGACATAGTCCTTTCCTTCAAGGAGGTGACAGTGTAGCAGGAGGGATGGAAGGAGTGTCTTCAATGTTCTACTTATGTGGAAGCCACTGACTTCATAATCTACCATTCATTTATCCCTCTAGGCTCCAGTGTTTTTTCCTTCATTATTGCTTATTTTCTTACCCTTGTGATTCAAGATCATGACCTTAGCTGAAGTCAGATGCTTAACAAACTGAGCCACCCAGGCACCCCTATTACCCTTGTGAATCAAAGAACAAAGCCAACTCAATGTAACTTCAAGAATAAAGAGGGTCTATTTTCAGGTGTATTTTTTCTCTTATTTTTGTGGATTACTTTTTCTCTCATCTCTATACCTTCTCTGTTCTTTCACCAATATCCCTGAGAATAGAATTTAATTGGCATAAGGTGTGCTTGGGTGGCTCAGTCTGGAAAGCATCCAACTTCGGCTCAGGTCATTATCTCATGGTTTGTGAGTTCAAGCGCCATGTCAGGCTCTGTGCTGATGGCTCAGAGCCTGGAGCCTGCTTTGGATTCTGTGTCTCCCTCTATCTCTGCACCTCCCTTGCTCATGCTTTTCTCTCTCTCAAAAATAAATAAACATTTAAAAAAATTAAAAAAGAATTTGATTAGCTTACTCTTTCTTATGCTATGAGCCAGATGTGGTCTCTGACCATTCTATTGGGTGGGGTTGCCTAACCTTGGGTTATGTTATCATCCAATCTGTTAATGTCACTATTAGTGCAGGACATGGCCACTGAGGCAGGAGGAGGATATGAAAAGGTATGGCATAAGTAGAGCAGACAATCATGTACATCCCTAGTATGCAAATTTATCTCTTGAGGAGCCCATTTTTGCTCCTATAAATGGTCATGAGAATAAGCCATATAAAATACTTTGTGCTGTGAGTTGAAGGTCTAAATAAATAGTTTTAAATAAGTAGTTTCAATTCTACCAAGGTGAAGAAATTAAAGAAAAATTATTGGGTCAAGTATTGGTCAAACAATATCAGGATTCTTTTTTTTTTTTTCCTCACTGTTGACCAAAACACAAAACACTTTCTTTAATTTACAGTTTTCATGTACAATATGAAGTCCGTAATTGCTTGAAATTCCCACCTGGCTCTAGTAAAGATTTCAGTCGGCACTTTCAGTCTCCATCATCAGAAAGGATACTTAGTTCTTCATCTGTCCACTGGGAAGGACCTGGATATGGAAAGTGACTCCAGCACACCATCCAAGTCATGCCCAAAACGCCAGAGAATCCAGAGCCACATAGTTGCACTGAAGAACTCAGCCTGGTCACCTGGACCTGGTCAGTGGGGGAAACTGTCTATACCAGGGCTCAATGGACTCCACTGCCTCCAGTCGCCTCTGAAGAAGTGGCCTCCAATGAATGAAAGGCTCCAACCACGTCAGAGTCAGCATGTTAGCACGTATTCTCACTGCAGTCCCCACACCAATATCAGGATTCTTTAAGCTTCAGTAAATAAAAAGCAATGTACCATCATCTGTAGGGAAACCTTTACTTAGATCTCTGTTGCTTCTCTTGCTTTGAAATTGAAACTCCATTGTACATAAACATGAAATAGCTGGTCATTTGACAGTTTAATGGTTCCACTTCTAAAATAAGACAATGTTGTTCTTAATGAGACCAGAGAAGATGAGAGGTAGAGCAGAAAGTACAAGTAGGTCAGGTAAGCAGTCTCCTATCATGTATAATTTTTTTGAGAAATTCAAATATTCCTCCTCCCTAACCCACCAAAAAAAATAACATTTTAATTAGTCTGTTATAGGGCAGGACATTCTTACCATTGGTTAGACTCCATTGTTATCTTGTAACGGTAGAGGAGTGGGTAGGGTTGGTCTTAAGGGAGAGAGAAAAAAGTGATCAATCCACTATCACCTGCCACTCATTATATTTTCACAGAGGGCAGTGTCCAGAGAGAAACAGACCTAAGACACGTACATTTGAAGACAAGGTAAAAACAGAAAGATCTGTAATCTGGGCATCTGGCAAGAAGGGGTAGTTAAAATGGGGTACTGTAGCAGAAGGCTTTAGAAAACAGGTGCCTTGGGTGTTTGGAGGGGGCTGAGGCACAAGTAAGTGCCTAACAGAGGAAGCTTTAAGACCCACTTGATCTACCTTATAATTCTCTCTCCAGATCTACTGAATCAGAATTTTCATTTTAACAGCATCACCAGGTGATTCATGTGCACATTAAATTTGAGAAGTATTGCTCTAAGGTGTCTGCAACCCACAAGGGCTCAAAAAACTACTGGCTTAAGCAGATTTAAGAAAAGGTTAAATGGAAAAAAATCTGGGAATTGATGTTGCAAAATGGTTTAATTAAATTCCTTCTCCCTTTATTTAACGAAATTTGTCTTTGAAGAAATAGTTTTGAAACTAAACATCCTTCCCCTCTTGTTTTAATCTTCCCAGATCACAAACCACAAACAACTCCTTTTTTATTACAGGAAAAGTATAAACATCAAAGATTCCAGTTAGAGTCCTCTTTTGACCGTTGAGGAAATATGAAAGCAAGCAATAGTCAAAACCCCCTCCAGAGACTTTGTTTAAATATCACTTTATCATAGCACCTGTCACAGGTCATACAGCCCAGAGCTGGGAGGCAGGTAGGAGGTCTTTAGTTTCACCCTTCTCAGGTCAGAACTCAAAATGTACAATTTTTTAAAACTTTGAGGAACAAAGTATAGCCATTGCTCTGACTTAAGACTCTTAAGTTTGGGTATCTCAATTAGAAGTCAGCTTAGTTCCTTGGCCTTTTCTGAGCAAGTTGATCCAATGAAAGGGATCCACTTTTTCTCCTAATAAGTAGTCCAGCTAGGCCCATAAATGTGTGCCTACTGGACCTGAAAAGAACTAGCCAGGCTGGAGAGAGAGCAGGTGGTGGATAATATTTGAGGAAAGATTGAAAATATGCCTCTGCCTTGGAACTGACCTCTCTTCAGTCTGATTTTTTGCTGCCCTCAGCTGGTTTCCTGGTAGTACAAGCAGAGGGAAAACAGGTACTAGGTCTGGGAGAGAGTAATATTATTTTATTGTTTTATAATTGGTCTCTTAGGATTAATTCATTTAAAAGTGGGGGGGTGTAGTATGTGAATATCTTGAGGATTATCTTGGCATAAGTTCCATTTTCTCAGGGTAAACTTAATTCTATTGGACTTAATCAGAGAACCTCAAAGTGAGCATTTGCTTATTCAATGCTCATTCAAAAAACATTTATTAAATATTTTCTAACAGATATTGTGTTCAGTATTGATGATACAGCAGAAAATGAGATGAACAAACTCCTTGTCCTCATGGAACTTATATTCTGGTGGGAAGGACAGATAAAAACAAAAAGAAATCTATTTCAGGTGGTGATGGGTGCTATGACAAAAATTGAAACAGGTAAGGGAATAGAGAATTATGTGTGTGTGGTGGAGGGGCTATTTTAGATAGAATGATCAGGGAAGGCCTCTTTGAGGTGATGAGATATGAGATGACACTTGCATGCTGAGAAGGGAACAGTCATGCTTCTGTGGGGTTCTAGACAGAATGACTAGTATGTATAAAGCACCCGAGGTGGAAGTCAGCTTGGTATGATAGATGCTATGAGTTGAATTTTGTCTCACAAATTCATATGTCAAAGGCATAACTCCCAGTACCCCCAGAATGTGACCTTATCTAATGTGGTTAAGAGGAGGTCATCCTGGACTAGATTGGGCTTTTAATCCAGTATGACTGGTCTCCTTATAAAAAAGGGGAAATTTGAACAGACATCCACGCATGGAGAACACCATGTGAAGATGAAAGCAGAGGTCAGGGCAATGTTTCTATAAGCCAAGGAATACCCAAGATTGTCCCCAAAGCATCAGAAGCTAGGGAACAGGCATGGGACAGATTATTTTCCACAGATCTCAGAAGGAACAAACCTTGCCAACATCTTGATCCCAGACTTGTAGCCTATAGAAGTGTAAGACAACAAATTTCTGTTGTGTAAGTCACTCATGCACTTGGCTGTGGCAGCCCTAGCAAAATAATACAGCCAGTGCTGCTGAAAAAAAATGGGAATAGGTGGTAAGAGTTGAGTTCAGAGAAGTAAATAAAAGATTATCTAGGGCATTGCAGGCCTTTGCAAATGTGTTGTAAATGGACCTAAACCTATTGATTTTGGTAGATTTAAGTAGCCTCTGAAGATTAGAGATAGGTGAGGGCTATAAATCACATCTCCTACAACCTCCTTACTACAATATAATATTACAATGAAGGTAACTGTCAGATTGAATTCTATGACACTTATAGTTATTACCAATTAGGGACCAAAACAGTCAGTACTTTCTGACTTTTAGGAATTCCAGCAAGTTCCTTGAGTGAAAGATTTACCTGAAACACAGAGCCTAATCATAAGGTAACAGGATCTGCCTACCTTCTGGGTGAATCAGGAAAATCTTCTATTAAGTGGTATATATTAGTTATCTATTGCTGTGCTACAAATCACCCCCAAAATTTAGTGCCTTAAATCAACAAACATTTATTATCCTACATAGTCTCTGTGTATCATGAATCTGGAAGTATCTTGGGTGATTCTGTCTGAGAGTCTTTCATGAGTTTTGCAGTCAAGATAATGGCCAGGGCTGTAGTCCTCTGAAAGCTTGAATGGGCTGGGGTATCTGCTTACAAGGTGGTTCACTCATATACCTAATAAGTCAGTGTTAGGTGTTAGTAGATCTTAGTTCCTCACCTCAGAGCCATGAGCCAAGAAAGGGCAAGACCAAAGCTACAATATCTTTTCTGACCTAGCCTTAGGAGTCACACTCTGGCATTTCCATAATATCCTACTGCTTACACAGTCATCCCTACTCAATGTGTGAAGGAACTCCACAAGGAAGAATCACTGGGGACCATTTGGCAGGCTGGCTACTACATAGTGGGATGTAGGACTAGAGTCTGAGGTGTAGAATGCCACTCCAAAGAGTGTGGAGCTGTGGAGTGGGCTTGCCAGAATTTTACACTATATTCATGCAAGGGTGGTAGCACCTAGACAATATTTCTAGCAATGCCATGTATCGTGAACACAATTCATTTCACCAATGAAATATTATTTTTTACATCTCTTATGCTTATTAATTGAGTCTGTAGTGCAAGGTTTCCTTGGATCCTGTGGATAGAATGCAGATGGCCTGTGGACTTAGATGGGAAAAAAATTATACCTTTATTTTTATCAATATATAACTGAATATACTCAAACCACAGTCTTATTAGCAGTATCTGAGACTTTGTCACCAATACATATCAAAAATATCTTCACATTACAGCTGTTGCCCATATCTCAAAAGATCATTTATGCTTATCACTATTTCAAAATTATGGTGATTATTAGATCTACTGCTAGCTCTTGTTATTTCTGGGTTAATAAAGAAGCATACATAATAATATGTCAAAATTGTATCTTTAATATTTTGGTAATTGCTTTTCAACACAATTGGTTTTTTTCTTTTAATTTAAATTCAAGTTAGTTAACATATAGTATAGTGTTGGTTTCAGGAGAAGTTAGTGATTCATCACTTACATATAACACCCAGTGCTCATCCCAACAAGTGCCCTCCCTAATGCCCATCACCCATTTAGCCCATCCTCTCACTTAACTCCCTTCCAGCAACTTTAAGTTTGTTCTCTGTATTTAAGAGTCTCTTAT
Organism: Panthera uncia; assembly: GCF_023721935.1. NCBI lineage: Eukaryota > Metazoa > Chordata > Mammalia > Carnivora > Felidae > Panthera > Panthera uncia. Next base: position 77,739,697 of record NC_064817.1, read on the forward strand.
GGTTTGCCTCCGTCTCTGGTTTTATCTTATTTTTCCTTCCCTTCCCTATGTTCACCTGTTTTGTTTCCTAAATTCCACATATGAGTGAAATCATATGATATTAGTCTTTCTCTGACTGATTTCTTTTAGCATAATACATTCTAGTGCCATCTACAATAGTTGCAAATGGCAAGATTTCATTCTTTTTGGTCAAGTAATATTCCATTGTATATATATACTACTTCTTTATCAATTCATCAATCAATGGACATCTGGGCTCTTTCCATAATTTGGCCATTGTTGATAGCACTGCTATAAAAATTGGGGTGCATGTGCCCCCTTTGACTCAGCATTTTTGTATCCTTTGGATAAATACCTAATAGTGCAATTGCTGGGTTGTATTTTTAATTTTTCGAGGAACCTCAATACTCTTTGCCTGAGTGGCTGCACCAGTCTGCATTCTTACCAACAGTGCAAAAGTGTTCCCCTTTCTCCACACCCTCCCCAACATCTGTTGTTGCCTGAGTTGTTAATGTTAGCCATTCTGACAGGTGTGAGGTGGTATCCCATTGTGGTCTTGATTTGTATTTCCCTGCTGATGAGTGATCTTGAGCATCTTTTCATGTGTCTGTTAGCCATCTGGATGTCTTCTTTGGAAAAGTGTCTATTCATATCTTCTGACCATTTCTTCACTAGATTGTTTGTTTTTTTGGGTTTTGAGTTTGATAAGTTCTTATAGATTTTGGATACTAACCCTTTATCAGATATGTCATTTGCAATTATCTTCTCCCATTCCTTAGGTTGCCTTTTAGTTTAGTTTTTTTTTTTATTGTTTCCTTTGCTGTGCAGAAGCTTTTCATCTTGATGAGGTCCCAAAAGTTCATTTTTGCTTTTATTTCCTTTGCCTCTGGAGACATGTCCTGTAAGAAGTTGCTGTGGCTGAGGTCAAAGAGGTTGCTGCTTGTTTTCTCCTCTAAAATTTTTGATGGTTTCCTATCTTACATTTCGGTATGTAATCCATTTTGAATTTATTTTTGTGTATGGTGTAAGAAAGTGGTCTAGGTTCATTCTTCTGCATGTTGCATGTGCAGTTTTCCCAGCACCATTTTTTAAGAGACTGTCTTTTTTCCATTGATACACTTTCCTGCTTTGTTGAAGATTAGTTGGCCATACATTTGTGGGTCAATTTATGGGTTCTCTATTCTCTTCCATTGGTCTATGTGTCTGTTTTTTTGCCAATACCGTACTGTCTTAATGACTACAGCTTTGGAATATGGCTTGACGTCCAGAATTGTGATACCTCCAGCGTTGGTTTTCTTTTTAGTTTTAATTATAATCTTTTGTGTTTTGTGTATTAAAAACATGACTCTGAGAAGGGTTCACCAGTTGGCCAAAGGGGTCCATGGCACTAAGTGCTGCTTTAGTACAGGTTCAGATAGCAAAATGTGAACATCTGGGGTGTAGCTACCTTGGGTCAAGGACACCTGAGTAGGATCTTTCAAGTGCTAACCACTCCTGAGTGTATATCCTCAACTAGGATAATTCAAATGTTAATTGACCATCCCCCAGAGTCTGGATTAAAACTAATTTACGATGAGTTGTATAAATTATCAATATGAATGAACATTGCCTGTTTCTTCTCCACTTGAAAATATGTATTAACATGTTTACCTGGAATGTATTTTAACTATTTTTATATAGAGTAAACTAAAACATACACATTTTGTACATTGTGCTTTTTTTGTGGGACATATGTAGTGTGATCCAGTTATTTTCCATCATTTGGTTGTGCTGACCTAGAAATGTTGGTTATATCAATCATTCAATTTAAAAATGACCGTTCTTTTAATTAAAATTAGCTTTTAACTGTTTATAGAAGTATTGCTGTGATCTGAATTTTGTAATACTTTTGTCATAAACTGTAATGCTCTTAATTATTGTAACAAATATGCTGACTATAATAGTGTGTAAAGAAAAAACCAAAATATATATTAAATCCACCCCTTCTTCCTACCTCCACTGACCCCATATTAGACTAGTATTTCAAAAGATCATTTTGTAGATGGATGTAATACTTCATTAAATCATTGATTCTATGAATCCAAGAGATCATAGATTGTAAGACCCATCATTCTTTTGTGTACCAAGAAAGAAACACTGCTCTCATTTAAACTATGCCATGCCATTAATGGTAACATTCATCCCAATTTTAGAGGTTATAAAAAGTGAAAAAATGCATCTTAAAACAGATTAAATAAGGTATATTGCATAGCTGATACTGAAGTGTTTTGAAGTAAATTATAGACAATATAAAACATTGCACATATACTATATAACACAGCAAGGAGTTTAGATTTTAATTTAAATGTAATAGAAAGCAGTTTTGAGCAGGGAAGGGATGGGATGTGTTTTCCATTTTTTTATAACTATAATGTGGTAGTGAGGCAAAGAACAAATTATGAGAGAGGGGGCTGTGACCAGAGTGGCTTGGTTCAGGGTCAGGGCAATGGAGGTAGGAAGAAAGGTTAGATTCAGGGTATATTTTGAACAGGAGAAGGAACCAGCAATATTTATTCATATTGATAACAAATTTATACAATTCACTAAGCAAAAACAAAACATTGCTACAATATCTAAATAATTCCCAGCATTATTAATGGTTGTTTTGGCATTTATTAACTGAGTGCTACCAAGTATCTGTGACTTCTAGAAGCTCTGCCAATCCCTAATTAGCTGCAGCTAGTTCTACCTCCAGGTGCCAGTATTTCACTTCATTGTAAAGGAGAAAGCAGCATATTAAATTAAGTAATACTAGGGCATGTATGTCTGACAACATCAGCCCCTTATGTTAGTCTTCCCCAGGAACATTGACATTTTGACATGGCTGCTTTGTTTTTATTTTTAATTTCTTATTTAAATTCCAATTATTTAACACATTGTAATATTAGTTTCAGGTGTACAATATAGTGATTCATCACTTCCATACAACACTTGGTGCTCATCACAAATGCACTCCTTAATCCGACATGGGTGCTTTAAAATACAAAGTAAGTATGTGTATCAGTCTGCATGTGCTGCCTTAACAAAATAGCACAGACCGTCTGGCTTAAACAACAGAAATTTCTTTTCTCACAGTTCTGGAAGCTAGAAGTCAAGATTAAGGTGCTCTCAGGATTGGTTTCTGGTGAGAACTCTTTTCCTGGCTTGCAGAGAGCTGCCTTCTTGCTATATATTCACAGGGACTTTCCTCTTTGTGCACAGAAACAGGGAGTGAGAAAGAGAAGAGGAGAGAGGGAGAAGGAGATAACTCTGGTGTCTCTTCTTACTTTTATAAGGACAAGAGCCCTACGAGATTGAGATCCCATCCTTATAATCTCACTTAACTTTTATTACATACTTATATGCCCTATCTGAAATACAGTTGCTTGGGGGGGGATGTTAGAGCTTCAACATATGAATTTTGGGGGCACACGATTCAGTTAATAACAGTAATCATTTTTCAGAGTATATATTCTAGGGAAACAATTTGAGGTACAGAAAAAAATTTTTTAAGTTTTTTTTTAATGTTTTTATTTATTTTTGAGACAGAGACAGAGCATGAGCAGGGGAGGGGCAGAGAGAGAGGGAGACACAGAATCTGAAGTAGGCTCCAGGCTCTGAGCTGTCAGCACAGAGCCCGACACAGGGCTCGAACTCACAGACTGTGAGATCATGACCTGAGCTGAAGTCAGACGCCCAACCAACTGAGCCACCCAGGCGCCCCGAAGTACAGAAAAAAATTTATGAATCGAGATGTTCATTGTTTATTGAAGCATTAGCTATACTGCCCCTCACCAAAGGGAATGGTATAAATGCTCAATAGTAGAAAATAGTCAAATCAATGATAGTATATATACACAGTGGAACATTACAGAGCTATTTAAAAGAATGTAACAGGAGAATGTATATGCTCTGAAGTTAGAGGAGAAAAAAAACAAGATACAATATAATCACAATTATGTAAAATTTGGCATGCAAAACACCTGAAAGGAAATATAGCAACATATTAAGTGTGGCTATTTATAAATGAGTTTCTGGGGCAGCTGGGTGGCTCAGGTCATGATCTCACAGTTCGTGAGTTTGAGCCCCGCGTCGGGCTCTGTGCTGATAGCTCAGAGCCTGGAGCCTGCTTGGAATTCTGTGTCTCTCCCTCTCTCTGCCCCTCCCCCCCCCAACATGCTCTGTCTCCCTCTCTCAAAAATAAACATTAAAAAACAAGATTCTACCAAACCCTTAATATTAAAAAAAAAAAAAGATAAGTAAGTTTCTTTGTGACTTTATTTTTACACTTCCGAGTTTTCTAAAATTTTATGAGCATGCATTGCTCTCATATTTTTATTTTTATCAAAGTGATACATTATCATAATTTACAGAGTTAAATATTTCTATAAGTTTTGTTATGAAAACAATTTATGAATAACAATTTGTTATTGAAACAATTCCCCATAATTTCCCACTTCTAAGGGGGGCAAGAACTCTCAACTCTTTTAGCTGACTCTTTTGGTACTTATCTTGGTTCTGTAAATAACATTATTTTATTGCTACTTCTTTTAAGTTTTTGACATTGTCTATTGACATACCTACCCACACCCTGCCCCCCATCTCACCCAAAGACCCTTCCTATTCTTACATTCTTCCAATATAGATAGGCATATCATAATTTTGGTTGGACCACTATTCAGTCATTACAGTATAGTGGCCAAATAAACAAAGTAAACACTATTCACAGCTGAGCTATGAAATATCACAAGTAACTTTCCTTACACAACTTATTGTTTTTCCTGGAGCTAATATATACTTTGTGTTTTTTTCTTTAAATAATTTTCTATTTACTTAGCAGAAGTTCAATTTTAAATTCTTCATCAGTTGCTTCCATCTCCTCTCCATGTGTTTAGGTGTATCAGGTATCTTGAAGATATCTCTTCTGATGCTTTCTAACCTGTGTGAGCATGCTGCCCTCTATTTCTTCCTGGTGTGCAGCTGTCATCCTGGAACCATCATTCTGCATCTTCCCTTTTGCCTCTTTCTTATAGTGGATCCTTTCCACAGTAAACCAAAACTTTCCTCTTCCTTGGTTTTAAACTCTTGTTTTAGGGGCACCTGAGTGGCTTAGTTGGTTAAGCATTCGACTTTGGCTCAGGTCATGATCTTGCGGTTCATGGGTTTGAGCCCCACATTGGGGTCTGTGCTGACAGCTCAAAGCCTGGGGCCTGCTTCAGATTCTGTGTCTCCCTCTGTCTCTGCCCCTCACACTCTGTCTCTCTCTCAAAAATAAGTAAACATTAAAAAAAAATAACTCTTGTTTTCACCAAGAGGTGTTTGAGGATTACATTTTTGACACTTTGCTTGTTTGAAAATGTCTTTATTCTGTCCTCACACTTGATGGACAGCTTGGCTGGTACAGAACTCTCGGTTGAAAATAATTATTCTTCAAAATTTTGAAGGCACTTCTAATTATCTCCTAGTTTACATTTTTAATATTGAGAAATCCAAAGGCATTCTGATTCGTGATCCATTATATATGACCTGTTTTTACCTCTGGGAGCTTGTAGGATCTTCTTTTTAACCCAGTATGCACAAATTTTATGAAGATGTGTCTTGGTGTGGGTCCATTTTCATTGCTCATGGGATCTTTCATCCTGAAAACTTATGCCTTCAGTTTTGAGGAAATTTCTTGAATTAATATATTAAAAACTTCATTCCTTTCATGTTCCCTTCTTCTATGATTAGAACACCTATTTTTTTAAGTTTATTTATTTATTTTGAGAGACAGAGAGAGCAGGGGAGGAGCAGACAGAGAGGGAGAGAAAGACTCCTAAGCAGGTTCCATGCTCAGTGTGGAGCCTGACATCGGGCTCAATCTCACAATTGCGAGATCACGAACTGAGCTGATATGAAGAGTTGAACACTTAACTGACTGAGCCACCCAAGCGCCCCTGACTAGAACACCTACTATTCAGATATTGGACTTCTTTTTTCCTATGTTACTTAAAATGCAAATGCATAAGACAATAATTATAAATCTATGTTAAGTAAAAAATAATGTATAGAGATATAATTGTGACAACAACAACATAAAGAGGGCATGATGGAGCTGTATAGGGGCAGAGTTTTTGTGTACTATTGAAACTAACAGTATTAATGCAAACTTGTTTGTTATAAAGTTAAGGTAATTGTAATTCCAGGATAACCACTAATAAAAAACCTAAAAACAAAATACAGAAAAAGAAATGAGAAGAAAATCATATTGGTACACTACAAAATATCAAAGACAATATCCATGAAGTAAACGGAATACACTCACCAATGAAAATGTAGGGATTGGCAGAGTGGATAAAAAAACGTGTTCCAACTATATGTTGTTTACAAGAGACTCACTTTAAACTAGAAGACACAAATAGGTTGAAATAAAATGGGTGGAAAAAGGTATTCCACCCCAATAATTACAAAATGAGAGCTGGGAAGGCTATACGAATATTAGACAAAAAAGACTTTAAGACAACAATTTCTACAAGACACAAAGAACAACATTACATATTAACAAAATGGTTAACCCATATAGAAGATATAAAAATTATAAACTTATATGCACTAACAACAGATCCCCCAAAATATGTGAAGCAAAAACTAACATGATGGAGAAAGGAAAAATAAACAGTTCCACAATAATAGTTGGAAACTGCAATATTCTTAATAATGGCTACAACAACTAGACAGGAGATCAATAAGGAAATAGAGGACTAGAACAATATTATAAACCAACTAAATCTATGAGAAATATATAGAACATCTACTCAACGATAGCAGAATACACATTCTTCTCAAGTACACATTTATCAGAGTAGACCATGGTAGGCCACAAAACAAGTCTTAATAAATTTAAAATGACTGAAATCATACAAAACATCTTATTTAACAACACACTCTTTTATTTAAGTTTGTTTATTTATTTTGAAAGAAACAGAGAGAGAGCGTGAGAGCTGGGTAGGGGCAGAGAGAAGGAGAGAGAGAGAATCTTACAGAATGCAGGGCAACTGTAAGATCATGACCTGAGCTGAAATCAAGAGTCAGATGCTTAACTGAGCCACCCAGGTACCTCTAAACAACACACTCTTAAACAACCAGTGGGTCAAAGAGAAATTACAAGTGAAATTATAAAATACTTTGAGACAAATGAAAATAAAAATGTAATATACCAAAACTTATGGAATGCATCAAAAGCAATGCCAAGAGGTAGAATTATAGCTGTAAATAATTACATAAAAAAGAAAACCCTAAATCAATACCCTAACTTTATCCCTTTATGAAGTAGAAAAATAAGAGCAAGCTAAACCCAAGTTAGTAGAAGGAAGGAAATGATTAGAGTGAAAACAAGCAAAATAGAGAACAGAAAAACAATGAAGGGGATCAACAAGATAAAAACTTTGTTCCTTGAAAACAACAACAAAATTGCCAAACCCTCAGGCTAGACTGACAAAAAACAAAGAAAGAGGATTCAAATCACTAAAATCACAAATTAAAGTGGGGACATTATAACCAACTGTGCAGAAAATTGAATTGTAAGAGAATTCAATGAGCAATTGTATGCAAAAAATTAGATAACATATTTGAAATTGACAAGGTCCTAGAAATACACAAACTACCAAAACTGACTCAAAATGCTATAAGAAATATGAACATACCTATAACAAGTAAAGTTATTGAGTCAGTAATCTAAATCCTCCCAACAAAGAAAAGCCCAGGGCTAAACTATCTCATAAACCCAGGAAGGCTAAGGAGGTGGGACAGTTAAATATGATGTGGTATCCTGGATAGGATCCTGGGACAGAAAAAGGGCATTAGGGAAAAGCTAGTGAAATCTGAATAAACTATGGAGTTTAATGAATAACAATGTACCAATATTGGTTTCCCAGTTGTGACAAATATATTATAGTGTTGGAGAAGTGGATAAAGTACACCAAAGATGGCTGATTGGACTAAAACAAACTCTGGTCTCTAGCTTAGAGACCCCTCCTCCAGTTTCTTCTTCCTTTGTTTGCTGTGCGCGAAAACCCCCACAGATATGGAGGCTGTCGGCTATAAATTACCCTCCCCACTTGCATTCCGGTCTCAGACCTTTGAAAAACCTCAGAGCTGTCTCCTCTGAGCCTGCCGGTGTAAAATAAATCTCCAATCCACCAAGATCTCCGAGTGCCACTTGGTTTTTCCGCCAGTGTTCCAGCCTGGTTCCGTAACAACAGCAATGTAAGATGTTAACAATAGGGGAAAATGAGTCAGGAGTATATGATAACACTGTATTATCTTTGCAATTTTCTGTAAATATAAAATTAGTCTAAAATAAAAAATTTCTTAAACAAAAAATGACTGCATTGGATTGAAGCACATCAAAATATAAAATATATGAAATCATAATGATGCTAAAAGCAAAAAACCATTGTTGGTCACTATTGGAGGTTATTAAGGCATCAACTCATTTCTCAGAAAGCTGATAAAGAGGGGGAAACGCAGCATTTATCCTATCTTTCCTGTATAAATTGTGTCTCAAAGTAAGCAATAGCTGATGACAGGAAACTCTTATTTATAGAAAAATTCCAGCTAATAAATGCAGAAGAAATGTTAGCATTAGAAAAATCACCATTTTGCAATTCCATAATAAAATAATGGATCTAGGTAATGACTATTAGGTAAAGAGTTGATGGAGATCTTTAGAATGGGGAGATAAGCTGGCATTGTCTGAACCCTACCCACCAATTTTTAGCGTCAATCAAAATGAGATCATGTAGACATAATGCCATGTAAGGCAGTAGGAAGTAAATAACACCATCCATCAGGTATCCTTGCCTAAAAAAATTGACACTGAATCTATTCAAACCTCTAGATCTAACTGTTGGGTCATAGGAAATACAGGGGGCAGAAGAGCAAGTTATACAGTATCATATGGGAGCAACTGGCCAAATGTAGAGTGAAGGAGAGTCTACAGAAAAAAAGACCCAGTTTCTTCAAAAACTCAGTGACATAAAAGAAGGGAAGATAGACTATTATAAAATAAGAGAGGCTTAAGAAATCTATTAACCAAGTGGATCTTGTTTGGATCCTGAGCTGAACAAATCAAAGGCAGAAAGATATCTTGAAAACAATTGAGAAAATTTGAATATGAACTGAGAATTAATGAATTATTGTTAAGTTTGTTGAATATGATGATGGCATAGTGATTATGTGTATTTTTTGATGTCCTTATCTGTTTTAGATTGCATGCCAAAGTAATTACTGTAAAATTTTCTTTAAAATCCTCCAGCCAAATTGGTGCATCCACTGTGAAAAAGAGTATGAAGGTTCCTGAAAAAATAAAAAATAGAATTACCATATGATCCAGTAATCCCACTACAGGTATTTACCCAAAGAAAACAAAAAAAGTAATTTGAAAAGATATATTCATTCCTATGTTTATTGCAGTGTTATTTACAATAGCCAAGATATGGAAGTAACCCAAGTGTCCATCCACAGATGAATGGATAAAGAAGATGTGGTATATATATGCAATGGAATATTACTCAGCTACAAAAAAAGATGACATCTTGTCATTTGTTAACAACATGGATAGATCTAAAGGCTATAATGCTAAGTGAAATATTAGAGAAAGACAAATACCATATGGTTTCACTCATATGTGAAATTTAAGAAAACAAAAAGACAAAAAAAAAAAAAAAACCCCAGACTTAAATACAGAGAACAAACTGGTGATTGCCGGAAGGGAGCTTGGTGGGGGAAGGGGTGAAATAAAGGTGATTTAGAGCTCACTTATTGTGATGAGCACTGAGTAATGTATAGAAATGTTGAAACTAAGAGAACACTGTATATTAATTATACTTCAATAAAAATAATAACAAAATAAAATCCTCCAGCCAGTTGAAAAAATGATTGGAGGCTAGATGAAATAATAATGGTAAAATGATAATTGTTGAAGCTGGGTGATGGTACATAGTAATACATTATATTATTTCCTCTTATGTATGTTTGAACATTTTCATAATAGAAAGTTTAACCCTACCTATTCTTCTACCTATTCTCAAGTCATCAGGGGGGTGGAGGAGCAGGAGGACATGGCTTTTGGAAATGTTATGTTTTAAACTTTATAATATATAAACTGTATATAAATATATATAAATGAATATTATAAATAAAATTCTCACCTCTAATTCCACAATGGAGAAATAACAAATTAAGGTCTTAGTGTACATTTTACAGCTTTCAGACATTTTTTTTCTTCCAGACATTTTTCTATGAATACATATGCATGTCTTTAAAAAAAAAGACATTTGGACTATATTGTATGTGTTCTTTCATGGCCTGATTTTCTCTTGTTTGTGTGTGTGTACTATTATATCCTCTGGGTAATCATACTAAAGTATATCAAAACATTATAGATATACAAACATGACCTAGTTTAGTGCCCTTTCTTCCCACAGCGATTTCATTAACTTCAATCAGCCTTTTAATGAATATGTACCACATGTGCCAAAGGAATGGTCATCTCTGGTTTGAACTCCTGCAGCTGGTCTCCTGGCTTCTAGTTTTGCCCTACTCTAATCCATCCTTCACACAAACACCAAAATGATCTTCCTGAAATACCCCTATGTCACAACTCTGCTCAAAAACCTTCAAGAGGTTATGTACTGAATGATTCCATTCATATGACATTCTCAGAAAGACAAAGTATAGGGACAGAGAACAGATCAGTGGTTGCCAGGGGTTAGGGGTGCTGGGGAGAGTGTGACTACAAAGGGGCAGTGTGAGGGAATTTTTCAGGGATACTGGAATTGTTCTGTGTCCTGCTTGTAGTGGTGGTTACATACATTTCTACATGTGTTAACATTCATCGAGCTGTATGTACATTACTCCAGGATGTCAATATTTCTGTATATTTTTTAAAGCCTTCAATGATTCTCCATTGCTTAGATTCAAGTTCAACATTCTAAGCCCACATATGTAAGGCCCTCTGTGGTTCTCCCACCTCCCAGTCTACCTCTCTAACCTCATCTTTTACTGAGCCTCACCCCCCCAATACACACTATATTCTAGCCACACTACAACTGCTTGGTGTTCAGTGAAAATATATGTCATATATGAACCTTGATACCTCCATGTCTTTGCTTATAATGTTTCCTCTGCTAAAATGCACCCCCGCCCACCACCACTGGCAACCATACTTATCCTTCAAGGCCTACTTCAAATCCCACATCCTCTGTGGACCTTTCCTCAGCTCCTCAGTCAGAACTGAATCTCTCTTTCCTCAAGGTTCCCACAGGACTTTGCTTAGATCTCATTGCCTGACACCACCATATATTACAGGGAAAGCCCAAGCAGAAGCAGGCTCCAATAATTAGGCAATAAAACTCCAAACCTCACTCAGAAGTATTCACTTAACATCAAGCATTTGCATTCCTTCTTTCCTCAGTGCCCAATGCCCAACTGGTTTCCAGGCCAGGTTACACCCATAGGATTTAGATTTACCCTGTTATTTACCTCCCCATCCTTCAAAGCTCAACTTCAACTTCATTCTCAAACACATTCCTGCTTTACTGCCCTGGTGCTGAATTCCTGGCTTGGCCCCCTAAGCACATGATTCTTTCATGCCACTCCCAGGGATGGTCTAGATTTCTGACCTATGCCTGTTCAATCCTACTCTCCTGGTTTGAAGACAAGGGAGCTTGCCTAGCAGGTGTGGGTACCTGGGGCTGAAGCCGGTGGGAGGAATGTCTCATTGGCAAGTGAGCCAATCCAATGAGGAAGAGCAAACTGGAGAGTCAAGTGAAGCAAGCAGAGGTTGGCAAACCAGAGAAGCAGAGCCAAATTATATCAAGAAAGCAAGGAATGACCGGAGCCCAAAGCCAATAACATGAGCGCGTATGGATGGCCAGGAACCTATAGAGCAGGCTAAGCCATAGGCTAGTTTGTGTAGTACAGATAGGGGACCTTTGCCTGTTCCCTTGTGTGTTATATGTAAATGCACCTGCCCCATTCAAAGAGCCAAAGATAAGTATAAAATATCTTCTTCAGTCCTACCCAGTCCAGACCATGTGACCCAACATCTATGGGATGCAGTGTGCTAGACTGGAAAGAATATAAGCTTTGAAATCAGAAAGACCAGAGTTCAAATTCTGGCTCTTCCCCTTATTAGTCATGTGACTTTGGTTCATCACTCAACTTCAGCTTTTTCATCTAAAAAATGGAGACAGATAGCATCTACCTCAGAGGATCATTATGATGATGAAATGAAATTATGTAAATGACCCAACATGTACCTTGGTATCTAATAAGCACTCAACATGATAGCCCACTTTCTTCAAGGGCACCTGCCATATTTTGCCTCATATTTCTAGTTAGTTGTATACAATACATATCTCTCTCTCCAATCAGATCTTAAACTTGAAGGCAGATGGTGTGTGTGAGTCATTTTTTGCATATACTTATACAAAACTTAAATTTTACCAACTATTTTACACAAAAGAAATCCCCCTAACCCCACTCCCCAACCAGAGACCTGCTGGAGCATTTTTTCCAGTTTCCCCAACTACCGTATTGTTTGTTTTGTTTTTACAAAAACAGGATCACTGTTAAAATATTATTTTCAAAATTTTTTTAACGTTTCATACAAATAGAGAGTGAGCATGTGTCAAAGTTTAATTTTAACTCACAAAGGAGGAAATCAGCAGGATGGCAAAGTTGACTCAAAGGAGAATTTGAGAACTGGTATTTTATAGTCAGTTAAAAAAAATGCTAAAATAATATTGCTAAGTTAGAATTAAAGCTGATTAATATCCTACAGGGCAGTACAAACCAAAATCATGCTGTCTTCTTTAGGTGGATATATATTGTTGCATTTTATTGGTTTTACAGATTTGTAAAATGACTAATTTTGTGCTAAATTGTAATTTTCTAGACCTAGAGAGTCAGATGACCCTCAGGCCTGTTAGAAAATGCTCTTGACATTAAAGCATCAAATAATCATCTTTTCCCTTTGTATTAGTTTCCTAGTGCTGTTATAATAAATGACCACAAATTGTCCTGGCTTAAAAAATGCATTTATTTTCTTACAGTTCTTTCTTATGGTCAGAAGTCCAATATCCATTTCACTGGGCTGAAATCAAGGTGTTGGCAGGCCCTGCTCCTTCTGGAGACTCTATAGAAGAAATCTGTTTCCTTGTGTTTTACAGCTTCTAGAGATGCATTCTCAGTATGTGGCCTCCTTCCTCCATCTTTAAAGTCAACAGTGTAGGTGCCTTGGTTGTTCAGTCATTTAAGCATCCGACTTTGGCTTAGGTCATGATCTAATGGTTCATGGTCTTAAGTCCCACTTCAGGTGAGCTCAAGCCCCATTTCTCTCTCTCTGCCCCTTGCTCACTTGCACCCTCTCTCTTTCTGAAAAACAAAGCCAACAGTGTAACATCCTCAATAACCCTGCCTCCATTTTCACATCACCTTCTCTCTTATGAGGACCTTTATGATTACATCTAGCACACCCACATAATTCAGGGTAATCTCTCCATTTCAAGGTCAAGATTAGCAAACTCAGTTCCACACTTAAATCCCCCTTACCATGTAACAGAACATATTCAAAAGTTGTGAGGATTAGGACATGGAGATCTTGGAGTGGGAGGGGCACTATTCTTCCTATGATACTCTTGTTTCCACATTTTGAATAATTTTTCATAATCTCAGCCTGTACAGTTTTTCAATTTTTTTCACCAATCTTTTCACATAGCACATACTGTATACATCTACCTCATTTTTTTAGTAGACACATAATGCTAGTTTCAGGTACACAACTTAGTGATTTGACAAGTTTATACATTATGCTTTGTTCACCACCACCAGTGTAGCTACCATCTGTCACCATATAAGGCTATTACAATATTATTGACTTATTCCTTATACTGTGCCTTTTATTCCCATGACGTATTCATTCCATAACTGGAAGCCTGTCTCTCCCTCTCTCCTTCACCCATTTGGCCCAATCCCCCACTCCCTTCCCTTCTGACAACCATCAGTTTGTTCTACATATTTATAGGTCTGATTCTTTTTGTTTATTCATTTTTTTAAGATTCCACTTATGAATGAAACCATATGGTATTTGTTTTTCTTAATCTGACTTATTTCACTTAGCAGAATACACTCTATGTCCATCCATGTTGTCTCAAATGGCACAATCTCATCCTTTTATGGGCTGCATGATATTCCAGTGTGTGTGTGCGCGCGCGCGGATAGATAACTTCCTTACCTATTCATCTATTGATAGACACTTAGGTTGCTTCCATATCTTGGCTATTGTAAATAATGCTGCAATAAACATAGGGGTGCACATATCTTCTTAATGACTGGAAAGCATTCCAACTATAGAACTGCTAGAATTTAATCATTTACTTATAGACGTAAATTTAAATTGTTACCAATTTTTCACTGTTACCAACAGTGCTGTCATGAACTTTCCTGCACATATCTCTTTGCACAACTGTGGCTATATTGCCATAGGAAAACATTCCTAGAGGTTAAAATTCTGAGACAAAAGTATGCCCATTTAATTCTGACAAATTGCCTTCCAAAAATTTGCACCAATACTTTAGTCTGATACCAGTGATGAGAACCAGTGACTGTTACCTCCAACATCACTTAAACTCAATATTTTGTATTCACTTTTGAGTCTTTCAGCATCTATAAAGCACTTTGAAATATCCACATATGTTTTCCTGGCACAAAATGAGTTTAATAATTGTTTGATAAATTAAAGGTCAGAATAACACAAATTCACATGCACAACTCAGAGAGCTTGTCCTAGCAACAATACAATGGTAACAGAGCTAATATGTGTAAATGTGCCTTGAATATAATATAGTGTTATTCAGATGTTATCTCTATACATGAAAATGTATTCTTTTCACACTTGGTTCCCATATCTCACACAGGTTGGCCTTGCTACTTCCCAGTTTCACATGGTGTGTGCTTTGTTGCCAAGGCTCATATACTTTTACTGTGCATCCCGGAGCCTCTAAGGTCTAAAGTGTGTGCTGGTCCTTCAAGAGGAAAGGCCTAAGGTTATGGGCATGTGTGTCCCCTGATGACAGTAATAAAGTCCAATGACAAAACTTTCAGAGAATGAAGATCCCCACTCTTGGGTAGGTAAATATTTTGGAGGGTCCAGAGTCATCTGCTTTTATACTAAGGGACTTTTCAGAAACAGAACTCCATAGGTTTAGATGGAATGTCCTGGTGAACATTCTTCTTCAGCTGCACACACCACTCTTTCCCTGGAAGGAGCCATCAACTCTGTAATACCAAGAATCATGACCTTGTGAGGTGCAGGTGTGAGGAGGCTGGCTGAAAGAGCACCAAATGTTGACCTAGGCTCTCAGGACTGTGACAGCTGGGGGAGGGACATTATTATTCAACATCCATATCCCACGGCCTGCTTTAGAACTAGGACTCAGCTTCTCAGAAGTAAGGGCAGTGTTGATAAGAAGAAGTATAAGAGAATAGGCTTTAGCATTCCCCTGCTATGACTGGTTGTTTTGAGGGGAAGAATTCATATGAAACTGAGTAGTAATTGCTCCCTCCAGCTTTATTCCCACGACCTGGATACGGAAGGTGTGTGTTTAAGAATATACAAGAGACAAAATCCTGAAACTAGAAAGGAAATGGGTCCATCTACCACTCTCCCCAGTGCTATCCCCCCACTCCCAATACCAACCTACAAGTACATATGAACACATACTCAATTTTCATTTCAGGCTTTTTAGGACTTGACCTTTTTCTCTCTAGAGTAAATTGAGTAGTTCCCCTTGATCAGGAGTGTTTGTAAGAAAGAATGCTTGATATGAACCCAGCCATATCCCAGAAAATATTCCTCAAACCACTAACATATTAAAATAACTCTACAAACGACCTAACAATTTAGAGGCTTGTGTCATGATTAAGAGTATAAGCTCTGGGGGCACCCGGGTAGCTCAGTCAGTTGAGGGCCTGACTTGATTTTGGCTCAGGTCATGATCTTACAGTTTTCTGAGTTCAAGCCCTGTGCTATCAGTGCAGAGCCTGCTTGGAATTCTCTCTCTCTCCTCCTCTCTCTGCTCCTCCCCACAGCTCACATGCACTCTCTTTTTCTCTCTCAAAATGGGTGATGGGAATTGAGGAGGGCATTTGTTGGGAGGAGCACTGGGTGTTGTATCTAAGTGATGAGTCATGGGAATCTACTTCCAAAACCAAGAGCACAGTCTATATACTGTGTGTTAGCTAACATGACAATAAATTATATTTAGGGAAAAAAAAGCGTATAAGCTCTGGAGACTGAGTGCTTAAGACTGAAACCTGGCTCTTATACTAGCTGTGACTTTTGCAAGTAACTTCACTTTTGTATGCCTTGGAATCTTCATCTATAAAATGGGGGGAAATAGTACTTACCTCATAAGGGTTGTTTTGAGGATTGAATGCAATAAAGCACCATGCCAGACATATAGTAAATGCTTATAAAGTATTAGCTATTATTTAATTCACCTACAGTGCCCACAATTCTATGCCCATAGTCTTTAAAGAATTTGTGGAGCAAATAGACAACTATTAGTTTAATACATTTCCTTAACATGTTCATTTGCCCATACTTAGCCTACCGAATTTCCAATAATATGAAAAAGCTGTTGCTACAATAGACTCTTTTTTCCCCTAAACTTCATGGTTTTGCCTTCCTCTTCCAAGACCCTTTTGCTGGTCCCATCTCTGCCTTTTCTCCCACTCAGGAAGACTTGCCCCTACACAAATACCCTGTGTTACTTTAAGATTTCAAAGGGTAAAAAGAGAGTAGTCAATTAAAGAGGTATTTGCAGATGGGGGGGCTGCCTTGGTGGCTCAGTCGGTTAAGCGTCCAACTCTTGATTTTGCCTCAGGTCATCTCATGGTTTGTGGGATCAAGCCCCACATCAGGCTCTGCACTGACAGTGTGGAACCTGCTTGAGATTCTCTTTCTCTCTGTCCCTTCCATGTGTGCATGTTCTCTCCCTCAAAATAAATAAATAAACTTAAAAAAGAGGTGTTTGCAGATGTAAGCATTTCCCTTGCCCCAACACCATATTCTGAAACTCCTCCTTTTCCTGTGTATCTAGAAGATTGCTATGAAACAGAAAGGCCAGCACCTATAGGAGGTTCTGAGAGTTCATTTGCATAATGTATTATTACAATCTCTTCTCTTTGGGTAAGGACAGCAGGTTTTTCAGGTTGGAAGCTGATTCACACCCCTCACCCTGAACTCCCAGCATTCCAGAGATATTAGGTTACTGAGGCTGGGGAGGATACCTGGGAAAAAATATGTCTGGTCTAGTAGAAAGGCACATTTTTCTGCCCCATGTATCTCTACTCTAGCTCTAATTGGCCTGCCTGGCTCAGTGTGTGTTGCTGTGTTCCCATAGCACCTGTACCTTAAGAAACTGATTCACATGACTTTTATGGGCAAAATTATAGTTCTATACCACTTCTGATTTTAATGTAAGGGTATATTAACCACTGGGAAGAAATTTTTGCTTGAATTCCAAAGAGACAGTGGGTTTGTCTGGAGGCCTAATAGAGTCTTTCAAAATCACCTTAAACAACAAAGTCAGAAATAGGTCGTTGTCATAAAAAGCTGACACTGCTAAGTCCCTTCATCAGAGATAAAATGAGAAATTGGATTGAAAAAGAAAATATTCACTGCTCCAAAGCAAGTCACTTTACTCTTCCCCACATTAATTATCCAATCCTTTTAGCCCCAAACAATGGTTGAAGATAGGAAACCACACTAGACATGCCAGGAAATAGGACAATTCTGGCTAACAGCCCTGTTACTTAAAAGAGGGAGCTCCTCCACCATCATGTCCTGACATTGGGTAAAAGGAAGGGAAATGGCTAAAGATAAATTCTTAACATGATCCCAAGAGTAAAACTGGATGGGGATGAGAAACTTTAGGTCAGATTGTTTGCGGTTTCTCACAGCACTGTGGTAGCAATAATTGGGACGTGCTACTAGGAATTCTCACTTTCCTGGTCTGTGAGGGGTAAGCATTAGTTAGGTAAATGCTGGGATACCATGTCTCAATAGGCAGTGGTCATACTAACCTCAATTCCTTGGTTACTTTAGAGGCATCTGGCTGGCATTCCCATCAACATGCCCAACTGATAGGAGATGTAAACACCGAGACACCCAAGAAAGGTGGATGCATTCATCCACCAGGGATGTGGGAATGAGCAGAGGGTTGATAAACATTTACTTATTAGAAAATAAAATCCTGTGGGCAAAAACCAGTACCAATGATGATTTAATGTGATCTGGTTTCCCTCCTCTGCCTTTACTCTACCTTGGAGTATTAGCCACCATCCAAACCCCAAACAACATGAAGGTAATGTCCCCTTCTCTCTCTCCTAAAAATAAAATAACAACAAAATACTCAGAACAGTAGGAGACACAAAGCAATCTTCGTTTCTCCCATACATTAGAAACATTTTCAATTACAGTTCACCTTTTCTGAGATCCACATAAACTAGTAAAACACCAAGCGCACAGAAAGGCCAGTTTGGAGGGAATTCCTGAAAATGAGGCTCCAAGTGAGAGATTTTACTCAACCACTCCATTCCATAAGCTGGAAGGAGGCCTATGCAGATCCATGAAAAAGAGTCATTCTGGCTTATGCCCTGAAGGATCCTACTAGGCACTCCCTCCTCAGAGTGTGCCTATGAAGAGCCGCTAGAAAAGAGAAGTTTTTGATGAATGATCACTAGTAAAATCCTGATGGAGAAATAACTTGTTTGAGGAGCGGCTCTTTTAATAGTGGGGGTTTTCTTTTTAAACCAGAGTTTCTCCTTGGATTTTTAAAAAGCCAGCCATGCTTACAGTTACAGGTTCCACATTAATCAGCCAGTTTCCTGGGAGGTACTGATAGCTAGCAAGTTGTCACAACCTCTTATCAGTCAGGATATATTCTAGTGGGATTCTGGGCTTTCAACCATAGGAAAGCTCAGTAATGCCTCAAGCAAATGAACAGAGCTACAATATCACACACAGAAAGCCTAAAGTGCTTGGAGA
Organism: Panthera uncia; assembly: GCF_023721935.1. Lineage (NCBI taxonomy): Eukaryota > Metazoa > Chordata > Mammalia > Carnivora > Felidae > Panthera > Panthera uncia. The sequence goes on from NC_064817.1 coordinate 77,758,811, forward strand.
TAAATTATCCCCAAGGGCAGCCAGACAACTGACCTGGGTGGGAGGGGTGTTAACGTATCCTCGGCCCTTCTAGGTATATAACAGCTACCCTGGTTTCCAAACATAGCAGTCAATCTTAAGGAAATAAAACCTATCTGGGAGCTGCTCTTTCTTCTTATAGGTTTACCAGAAAATTTAAGAAAATGTCCCGGTGGGTACTCATCTATGAGCCTCATCCTCTCCTTCAATTTCACAGTTGCTCTTGGCAAAACCCAACCTATCCCCAAATACCCAGAAGATAGAATCAGACAATGCTTTGCCTTGCTTCAGCATCACAGGACGGTTCTGAGTTCTCAACCCTGCCCCGGGGGTTCTGGTGGCAGCAGACACAATGGAGGTAGTCTACTACATTGTGGGTAAAGAGTGATCGCAGTGGGTGCAAGTACTGGAAGAAAAGGAGCATGAAGCCAATGGAAATCAGATAAGCAATGATGAGCTGCAAAGCAATCAAGGAATGACAGTAATTCAGCAACACTTTCACTCCAAAGAACTTGAAAACCAAAACCATGATCACATTTTCTACCAATCTCACAATATAGTGCAGGCCCATATGTCCCCAGTTCTGACCTTTGTCAACAAGGTCCCTATCTGCCAATTTCAACTGCAAAGCTGACCAGCAAGAGAAGTTGATGCCAGCATAGAGGACGGTAATAGAAATCAGCACCACCAGGGTGCCGACCCGGCTGAAATTTTTCTCAATGTTATTGGGCATCTGGGCACCACTCCTCCAGAACTTCACCCAAGGCTCAAAGAGGATGATCAGGAAGTTAAGCAATAAGAAGGGCACAGCTTTCAATTTCAATGTGGCTGAGAAGAGCACCAGAATCACGAGGCGGGAAGTGATCTCCAAGGTCCGCCAGATGGTGATGCAGAGGACTTCTAATGGCCCAAGGCGAATCTTGTATTCATCATACTTGATCTGGATAGCCAACATATTGCAGAGGGTAGCCCCATAGGTGACAGATATCAGGGAAAAGACCATTAGCACAGCTGTAAAAAACAAACAAACAAAGAAAAAAACAAAAAATTGACAATCAGACTATGTTGGTGAAGCGTAGACTCTGACCCAGAGGTCTGGAGAGGTCATAGGTGAGACTTGAGGGCCCAGTTAAGAGCAAACTCACGTATGAACACAGCTATGTTAGCACAGAAAACAGCATGCACAGGGGTGCCTGGGTGGCTCAGTCAGTTAAGTGTCTGACTCTTGGTTTTGGCTCAGGTCATCTCACAGTTCATGAAATAGAGCCCTGCATTAGGCTTCATGCTGACAGTTTAGAGCCTGCTTGGGAGTCTCTCTCTCCTCTCCCTCTGGTCGTTCCTCTGCTCAGGTGTGCAAGCTCTCTCTCTCTCAAATATTAAACAAAATTTTTTTAAAAAGAAAACAGCATGCACAGAAAAAAATGGGAATAAACTGAAATATATATTTTTTGTGATAGGTATTATACCACTTTTAAAAATCTTTTTTCTATTTTCTAAATTTCCCACAATGAACACACACTGTAATACTTTAATAATCATCTAAACATACAAAATGAACTTTGTAAAGTTTATTTATTTCAGAGAGACAAAGAGAGCCTGAGTGGGGAAGGGGCAGAGAAAGAGGGAGAGAGAATCCCAAGCAGGCTCTGTGCTGTCAGCACAGAGCCCAACATGGGGCTCAAACTCACGAAACTGTGAGATCATAACCTGAGTGGAAATCAAGAGTCAGAGGTTTGACTGTGGCACCCCACAAAATGAATTTTTTAAAAACAGTGGATCCCAAAACTAGCATAGAGAGGTCACTAACAAAAGAAGAGCATATATAAAGGGGATAGGGCAGCATCCACTTGATGAAACAGGCTTTTGAGCAAACAATGAAGGCAGAAGTTCTGAAAAAATCCAGTCCTAGGAAATTCATGGGAGTGCCTTTGATTATAGATGTCCCTTCTTTGGCATACATCCTCTTTAAGGAACTAATTTTGTATGTGCTTGTAGAATGTGTCAGAATGTATACTGGAAATTCCATGAAGGCAGAAAAGATCATGTCTATTTTGTTCACTACCTATATCCTCAGAGTCTAACATACTGCCTGGAACATAGTAGGTGCTCACTGTTTGTGGAATTAATGAGGAATTCTGAGTTTAGAAAGGCAGCATAACATATCTACAATTAGAAGCCTTTGGTTCAGCTCTGTGAAAGCTGTGTGAAAGTCACTGAATATCTATGTGCCTTAATTCCCCAATTTACTGAGTTACTCTAGGATTGCTTGCATTAATCATCAGCAATATCAATTTATCACCCAGGTGCTTTGGTATATTTTAGGAATCTCCAAAATTCTACCAGAGTGGTTTAAAAATTAAAAAAAAAATCATAGCCCATAACATCCATACGACTATATAGAATTGGCCCTCAAGGGTCAGGGTGCTCCATAACTTGCTACATGAAGTCTCAACTATAAGTCACACAATGGCCCTTTCTTTTTACTCCTTTCTATCAAAGAATACCAATCACTAAGAAAAATCTAGTACTCTCAAGGAGAGTGAGAGGCCTGAGGGGTAACTCATCCAAAAAAAAAAAAAGCTGGAACTTTCTGTTCCCATAAAAATACTGGATCCAGGAAACTGGAGGCATGGAGATGTCAACTTAATCTGCAAGAAAAGTGAAGACTTCCCCATGGAAACCCCAAAAGCAGCACAGCTTTGTTTCCAAGATCCTTTTCAGCTCTAAGTAGAGTGTTGGAATCTCAAAGATTGGAATGAGAGACTCTCTTGAAGTGTCTACCCTTAGCCTTATTTTTATTATTTTTCCATGTTTATTGAGATATAATTGACATATAATATTGTATTAGTTTAAGGTGTACAACATAATGATTTGATATATTCAGCATTATAAACCACTCTTAGTCCCAGCCTTAAGAATTGATGCTCCTTGTGGACTTGGGAACATCAGAGTGTATATACATCTAGCTAAGTGTAGTGATTCTTTCCCTTAAATTAAAACTCATTTATTGATAGTAATGTAATACAAGGGAGAAAGCCTGATGCTTCCCATAAATGTAAAAACACCTTCCATCTGTCTCCCTACAGATAGACTCATGCCATAAGATATCATAATGCTGTTAGTGAATTTGCTCATCTACACTGATCCAGATGGCCTCCAACAGAAAAACAGATTAGAAAAGGGATAGCAAGGAGAAGACAGAAGAGTGGATGAAAATGAGGAAAATGAAACCAAAAAACTGGTTGCAAAACCTTAAGAGATGGTACTGTCAGAAATTTTTTAATAGGAGAAATCACCAAAGAATCTAAAACAAGGCCTTGGAGAAAGTTTCCCTTATATTCTTTGTATAGTGATATATGACTAGAAACATGGGTTCTGCAGGCAGACATCCTGGAGTCCAGTCCAATCTTTTCCAACTATTACTTATGAAACCATTGGGAATTTGCTTAACCTCTCAGGGACTCTCTTTCCTCATTTGTTAAAATGGGGATGACAATAATTATATCACAGGGCTGTTTTAAAAATTAAAATAATCACTTATAAAGGGTTTAGAGCAATGTTCAGAACATAGTAAATGCTATCTGCTAGCTCCTATCATTATCATCATTCCCTGTTTCCAAAATGTGTAATACATTCATTTCCCCTACTTAGGCACTACCTGACACTTAGGAAGTCAGGTGATTTAAAAATTAATGGAATACCTAGAAATAAGCCTTACAAAAATGTGCAAAACCTACAGGAAGAAAATTATACAACTTCACTAAAGTACATTTCATTACATATTTTTTAATGTACTTCAGTAAACTTGTATAGTTTTCTTGCTATAGGCCTTGCACACTTATGGTATAGATTGTGGTGATATTTCACGGATGTATACTTATCTCCAGATTCATCAAAGTGGATAAGTTTAAATAGGTAGAGACTTTTGTCAATAATACCCCAATACAGTGACTTAAAAATATTTAACAAAATGGAGAGATATATCATCTTCTAATATGAAACCAATTGATCCTGTAAAGATGTAAATTCCCTCCAAAATAACCTAAATAATTAAATGCAATCCCAATATACAGTCTCAATGAAATGTTGTTTTTTCCTTTTGTTGGTGTTATTGTTTTGCGTTTTGGTGGGAGAAGTGACAAATTGATTGTGGAAATTCATCTATTTGGAAGATTAGGCTAAATTGACCTAACAGGAGCTGTTAAAGGCCTTTGTAAGAAGTACACACAATCTAAAACAAGGAACTTAAATACATAAAAATTTAATACTTCAGAAAGCCAGAATATATAATTATATTGTGTATCTTATATGGTGTGTTGCACATGTATGTCACACCTTTTACATGTATAACATGTACATGTACTTTTAAATCATTTTTTTAATGTTGGGGCCCCTGGGTGGCTCAGTCGATTAAGCGTCTGACTTCGGTTCAGGTCATGATCTCACAGTTTGTGGGTTCGAGCCCCACATCGGGCTCTGTGCTGACAAGCTCCAGCTTAGAGCCTGAAGCCTACTTCGAATTCTGTGTCTCCCTCTCTCTCTGTTCCTCCCCTACTCATGCTCTGTCTCTCTCTCTCCTTCAAAAATAAATTTAAAAACATTAATGAAAAAAATTTGTAATACAAAAATTAATTTAATATTTATTTTTGAGAGAGAGAGAAAGAATGGGAGGGAGGAGCAGAGAGAAAAAGAGGGAGACACAGAATCTGAAGCAGGCTCCAGGCTCTGAGCTGTCAGCACAGACCCCGATGTGGGACTCGAACCCATGAACTATGAGATCATGACCTGAGCCAAAGTCCAACACTTAATGGACTGAGCCACCCAGACACCCCAATGCACTTTTAAAATGTATATATGTACACACATATAAAACATTACACAAATGTATACATACACATTTATCTACAGCAGAGAAAGGATTAATACCAGAATAAGAAAATAACTCCTACAAATTAATAAGAAAAAGACAACCCACTAAAAAGTGTCAGTAAGAACATAAACAATTTAAAGAACACAAGAACCAACCATGAAAAGGTATTCAGCTTCCCTCACAATTTAAAGCAAGTGATTTAAGTAGTCAGTTTTTTAATTTTATAATTATACAACTAAATAATATTAAGCTTAACATATAAAGAAAAAGCACATTCATACACTACATGTGGGAATATAAATTCAAACAACCTTTTGGGAGGGCTCTCTGATAAAATTCCAAACATGCATATCCTTTCACCCAGTACTTCTATTGCTAAGAATTTAGCCTATGATGTCTCATTCCAGTACACAGATACTTAGAAACATCTTCACTGGAGCAGTTTAGAATTAGAAAAAACTTTTTTGAATGGAAAAATTAGAAACAAACTTTAATCCTACCAATAGATTAGGGAACAAGAAAGAATGGTCCAATTCATATAAGGAAAATGTACATTATATATGCATATATAAATAACCAACAAAGAAAAATAGATTGGCATACTTTTGAAAAAGACATGTTGCTGAACAAAATGATTAATACAGTCCTTTTTGACAAAAGTACATAGATGTATATATTGTATGTATGTTTATATAGTAAAAAAATAAGTCTGGAAGGATGTATACTGAATAGTTAACAGAGATTACCTTTGGGGAGCAAAATTACATCTCTTATTTCATATATATATTCTGTGTGGTTTTGAATTTTTACTATAATCATGTCTGGTTTTTTAATTAAAAAATGACTAAAAACAGTAACACATGGTCATAGTAAAAATTTTAAACTATATACATTTCAAACCATATAGAAGGATGTAAAGTAAAAGGTAAAAGTCAATGGACTTCTCATTTTCACTGCCCAGAGGTAAATGGTTTCTTGCATATCTTTCCAGAAATTTTCTATGTATATAGGATTACTTGTAGGTCAATTGGTTTGTGCATGTATTACTTTTGTAATGTATACATATTTTAATTAGATGATTTGATAACCTTCAAAATTCTCAGGAGGAAAAACATCATCATATCCTTTTCACACTACTGTCAATTCTAGGTATGTAAAAACATCAAGACCAACAGAACATCATGAACAATTTGTAGTGGAGAAAAAGACAAAAGGGAACAAATTCCCTCTTTACATTTATTTGCGACATGAGGCTTTGCCACACAGGATCAGTATCTAATAATGAGGAAATGGTTCAAAGCTGTACCCACAGCTGTACAAGCTCCAACCCAAGCAGATGAAGCTAATCTTGGGCTGTTAAAACTCATTAACAGTACTTTATCTTGACTTTGAAAACACTGACTCACATTTCCTCCTCTCCTAGAGGTCTTACTCATCTCAGGAGCCCTCTTTTACAAGTGGAAAATTAAGACTGTGACCTCTTGGGTAACTTCCTCCCCAAATCACACAGAAGGTCAGAACTGGGAGCAAGCCTCATTCTCTTCAGGATTCATTCCACACCCCTTTTCCTTCTCCCCACTGGAGTGATGACATCAGTGGTTCCCAAATGCAGCTGCTCAGAATCAACTGGGGTATTTAAAAAAGATACAGATTCCTGGCCTCCCCACAGAGAGTGAATCAGGTCTGAGTAGGAGATATAATTTTTTTTAAAAGGGGCTTTCATTCAGCAATATGTTTTCTCATGATCAGTAATATTTGGGAAACTCTTATTAAAAGATGACCATCCCTAAAGCAAATCAAACAAAAAAAACCTTAGTATAATTTAAACACCCTGGGCTAGGGAAAATGTCCTACTGAGTTCTGGTATTATCAGCTTCTTCTGGGCCCAGAGAGAGTTTATCTGTGGCATTGTTAGTCTAAATGGATTACCCCAGTTTAAGAATGTGGGAGGCCTAAATGTCTGGCTCCTGAAGTTCTCTAACAGTGCTGTCCACCAGAACTTTGTGCAATGGTGGAAATGTTGTGTAATACCTGTGCTGTCCAATACAGTAACCACTAATCACAGACAGCTAGTGAACACTTAAAATGTGGCTAGTATGACTGAGGAAGTAATTTTTTTTATTTTTCATTTTAATTTAAATAACCACATGAGGCCAGTATATTAGATAGCTCAGGTCTGAAGTTCCTTTTTTTATTAAAAATTTTTAATGTTTATTTATTTTTGAGAAGAGAGAGACAGCATGAGCAGGGGAGGAGAGAGAAAGAGGGAGACACAGAATCTGAAACAGGATCCAGGCTCTGAGCTGTCAGCACAGAGCCCTACATGGGGCTCAAACTCACAGACTGTGAGATCATGTCAGGTCTAAAGTTCTAAGACCCCTGATTTAAATGGAGCCCTCCCCTCTCCTGACCCTACTCACCTCTACCCAGGGGGACCTCTGCAGAGATCAGAGTCACATAGAGCTGATAGGTCAGCTGGGGCACTGAGCCCAAGAAGGCTTGGATCTGTGACATACGTTTGTACGCATTGCGGTGCATAGCCAGGGTCCGGATGGAGTGGCCCACCTCCCATTCTATCAGCACCTCCTCGCCACTTATTAGCATCTTCTTTCGGGTGAGGCTGACATAGGGCTCCTCCTGCCCCTCTTTCTTCCACAGTGTGAGGTACTTAATCATGGCCTCCAAACATCTGTGGAAGTAAAGCATCACAGGCACTTAACTAAAGCTGTCCTGGGAAGGAAGACTGTAGTAGAGGTGAGAGGTGAATAATACATAAACTCGGGGAGTTTGTGCTACTTTTTACCATTCCTTTTTTCCCATTCTACCCATTTGTCATGAGTCAAAGAGTTGGTCATGCCTTCTACAAGTTACTTGAGTCTAAATCTTTTTTTTTTTTTGTCCAGTTGGTCATCTACTGACTTAAGAACACCATTTCAGAGGGGGGTTTTTTTTTTTTTTTTGAAGATTTAAGGAATTGCTTTGTCTCAAGAACAGGTATATGGTAGGGGAACCTGGGTGGCTCAGTTGATTAAGCATCCGACTTCAGCTCAGGTTCTGATCTCACGGTTTGTGGGTTTGAGCCCCACAGCGGGCTCTGTACTGACAGCCCAGAGCCTGAAGTCTGCTTCAGATTCTGTGTCTCCCTCTCTCTCTGCCCCTTCCCCCACTCATGCTCTGTCTCTATCAAAAATAAACATTAAAAATTTTTAAATAAAAAAATAGGACTATGGTAGAAAAGTGCCTTGAACACAAAGATATTATGTAAATAATGTGGTGAGAGAAAATGATAAAGTTTTTTTTTTTTAAGACTCTGTGGGTGATTTTTTTTCCTTCCAAACTTTTAAATTCTAGTCAGTTAACATACAGTGCAATATTGATTTCAGGAGTACAATTAAGTAATTCATCAATTACATACAAAAAATATGGAACGCTTCATGAATTTGCAGGTCATCCTTGTGCAGAGACCATGCTAATCTTCGTTGTATCATTCCAATTTTAGTATATGTGCTGCCAAAGTGAGCACAATGATGAAGGTTCTTAAAGGCCCTGGTTTTCATAACACCTCAAGTTCCTGAGGTAAAGTTTTCTTTATGCAAAGCATTTACCTCCATACTTGGGGCTTTTGAGTTCTGCTTTTTTCAAGACAAAGCTGACAACTATAACTATCTTGCCAAAACGTCTTACATCTAGAAAACACATCAGCTATACAGTGATGCCACTCAATAACAAAGGTACTTAAAAGACTTGACAACTCAGAACTGAATGTGCTACATACCTAGGGAACATCAAAAGCTCTAAAAGTTGCTTCAGGGGGGCCTCTTGACCTATCTGGTGCCAAAAGCCTTTTAAACTTCTTTCTTTACAAGAGGAAAACATCCTTATGAGAGCCTACCAATCTTAGTGATAAGTGTGATAGTGATAAGACCATATTTCCTGCTGTATCCCTCCCATCTCCCCCATGTAAATCAGAAATCTTTAAGCAATTCTGATGTGGTGAATAGAAGAAAAGCAACTAGAACATTTTGTTTCAGAACACCTTAGTTATCACTTCCTCCACTCACCCTGACAGGAATGGAAACTGTGGACCATTATGATAAGAACAGCTATGGTGAAAATTAAGCCATCTTTCCTGATTGAGGGCATGGGTTGTATTTATCTTACCTACCACACTTACCACATGGTGAGTATTTGATCAATTTTTTTCTGAGCAAATGAAAGAGTAAGAAGGAAGAAAAGAATGCAGGGTGAGAAATGATGGGAGGAGAGGATGATCATAATGGCAATGTAATTTAATGGAAAAAAATAGGCTAAAGATGAGCTCAGAGATTTATATGCTTTCTAGGCCTTTGGCTCCCAATAGGAAGGTTTGGAATATGTGCTGGCTGCCATTCTCCACAGGATCCTTTGAGACTGGGGCATATGTGTTATTCTGAAGCATGATGTTTCAAACTCTAAAATCTGGGAGAGGAAAAGATGGAAGGAAGAGAGAACAGAGGAGAAAAAAGCTAAATGCGTTTCCAACAAAAGATTTTAGATTTTTAACCAAGGCTCATCAGTGCTATTCCTTAATAAAATATTGGGGGAGGTAGTGACACAAAGCATTCTGTTTATGCTTCTAAAGGCTATTTACTAGTTTAAGTAAGGGTGTTCGCCTTGCTTCTAAGCTTCAGTAAATTAGAGTACATTTTCATTTTCAGAAGTAGCTTTGCTTTTCAGATAAGGGAGCCAGGCCCTCTAAATACCTCCCTCCGTGTGCCTAATAGCACTAATCAAGTTCCTCTCTACCAAAAAGTAATTTGCCTTGAAAATAAGTATATCAAGGATACAATTTACGAGCTTTTAATATTTCTTCCCTGCTGTCAGGTTAGCTGAGATTATAAATGCTTTCCAATCATTTCTAGTGAAAGCTAAGTAACAAAAGTGAAATACAGTACACAACACTCCAAATGGAGCATCCACATCAAAGATGGCTTGGGAGCCCACAAAGCAAAGGAGGGAAGTCTAAACTATGGACTGGGGCAGGACTTGCTGAAATTTGTATCTTGACAGTGCTTGATCTGTTAATTCAATATATTGCATTTGAAAGAGGAGAGAAGAATGGTTTCCTTGCACCTCTAGTGACATCTATAAATTTCTTTGCCAAGTTCAAGATGAGGTCTGTTGCAGCTTACCTTCAAAGATTTAGAATTGGAAAGGACCTTTGGATTCCTTAGTCCGAAGGTTGCATATAGGTCAGCTGAGTCACATCTCACCAACAGCTATGGTTTGGCCCATACATACATTTTTATGTAATGAGTCAAATTACCAAAATTTAAAATGATGTTTCATATAATATCCTGTCTTGGAATCTCCTCCTGAAAAGTTGGGGAATCTGGAAACATTGTGTCTAAATTCTAACAGTGTAACAATGGGTTGGAAATGTAGTGCAGCTGCCTCCTTTAGGCAAATCATGCAGACTCCAGCTTGCCACTGCTAGTCACCGCTCTATACCATTTCTCTAACACTGAGATTTTGTTTTCCTTTATCATCACACATTGAAGCTACTGGTTTTCCCATACTTGGCCTGCTTCACTCATTTATGAGACCTGCCTGGCCCCTGTAAGCATTTGTCTTTGAGACCCATGATCTAGCCCAACCCATTTATTGTACAGATGAAGAAACTGGGGCCTAAGGCATTTTCAGAAACTTCACCAAAGCCATGCAACTGGTCAATGACACAAGACTAGACTCCAAGCCACTGGAATTCCAGACTACTATTTCTGCTGATATCCAATATTTTCTCTAATGGAGCCTGATCAATCCCTCCTTGAACATAAATTGATTTAAATTTTTTTTTAAGTAGGGGAGTTCTATCCTTAAACAGTTTCACACTGTGTTTAGTTCTGTAATGATGAAATATCTTCCCACTGCAATTACATCAACACTCTGACACATTCTTCAGCTGATTGCAGGTTTCTGCCTCTCTTGCAATCAAGACAAACCTTGTCCATTCCTTCCTCCTGACTTCATAAGTTTTGCAATGTCTCCCTACCTTGAAAATCTAATAGCATCCAGATGAGACTGCTGACACAGATGCCTGTCTCCTTAAGATAAGGCACATTCTCATCCCTTCAAGGCAATCTTAAATGGAAAGACTTGATACTATTATATTGCACTACAGTATCCAGATGGAGAGATGGACTATCTTTCTTTGCCCCCTCTAACCATGTACCTTTATTGCAGAAATATACAAAGTGAGAAACAGGAGACTGATGAACCAATACAGAAAATGAACTACAGGGTGCCTGGGTGGCTCAGTTGGTTAAGTTTCCGACTTCCTTTGGCTCAGGCTCAGGTCATGATCTTGTGGTTCATGAGTTCAAGCCCCACATCAGGCTCTGTGCTGAAAGCTCAGAGCCTGGAGCCTGCTTTGGATTCTGTGTTTCCCTCTCTCTCTCTCTGCCCCTCCCCACTCATGCTCTCTTTCAAAAATAAACATTTAAAAAATGAACTACAATGGGTTGGGGTACTAGACGACCACAAATAGCTTAAAATATTTTCTGGATGTCAAATAACTCTGGAAAATTTGGAAATGGCAGCAGCACCAGCCCAAGCAGCTCAGGGTAAAGAAATTGAATGTGAGATCCAATTTATAGAGTGTTTTAAAAGGCAGTCAAACTAACACACTCTGAAGTTACGGCCCGTGTGCACAGGTTGACCTCATCAGCTGGTCCTCCCGATACCAATTTTCACAATTCAAATCCAAATAGCAAACACTAATGAAGTCTCATCAGTGGTACTGTACCTGGTTTTACAACATAGGTACATGGCACATGTTCATTGCGGTGGCATTTAAGGTTTCAGATAAAGTTTTTTTAGATGGTAGGCAGGGAAGCCAAGAGTGGAACGGAATGGGAGAAATGATTAGATCAGAGACACAGTTTCAGTCTTGTGAATATTAGCTTCATCTTTCTCTGCATAAATCGGGTGGGGGAGAAATTCAAAAGTTGCTCACCGGGGTGCCTGGATAATTCAGTCGGTTAAGTGTCCCACTTTGGTTCAGGTCATGATCTCCCAGTTCGTGAGTTTGAGCCCTGCATCCAGCTCTGTGCTGACAGCTCAGAGCTTGGAGCCTGCTTCAGATTCTGTGTCTCCCTCTCTTTCTGCCCCTCCCCCACTCGTGCACGCTCTCTCTCTCAAAAATAAACAATTAAAAAAATTTTTTTAAAGTAAAAAGTTGCTCACCTGACAATAGGTCCCAAGAGGATTAGATGCATAAACAATGATAGCGGCTTGTCTTTGGCCAGATCTCTGTGGACAAAAATGAGGGTCAACTGGACCATAATGGATGAAAACATAAAGAAGGATAAGGTGTATGTCATCCAGTAGGTTTCACTATTCTTACGATAGATTCTAACCATGTACAAGGCAGATGCAGCCTCCCCACAGTACAAAAAGGTAGAGAAGAGGATGCCAAATGGAAAGGTAAATCGGGGGTTGGCCCCACGGATGACATCTTCCTCCAGAGATGAAATTGGATCCATGTTAGGCTCCTCAGGAATTTCATAAACTCGGTCCATTGTCGAGGTTCTGAGTGTTGCAGTCTGGTCTTCAGAGCAACCCCCACCCCACCCAAGGGAACCCTGTAGCCACTGCAGTCCAAGTATCGGTGAAGAGAGCTGTCAAGTACAATTGCAGAACGGAGATCTGTTAGAGCAAGAGACCCCTCTTCCTAGTCTCAAGTTACACTTGTTGGAGTCTGGGATGGTGAGTCCAGAAGTACCACTTTGAACTTGACTCTTCATTGGCCCAGGATTCCAATCGTCCACATACGTGCTGTGAAACCTGGACAAGGCAAAAGCAAGCATTTTAGCGCCCAGTCCGAAGTCCAATTCCAGGCACGTGAAAGGCCATGGGGACTGCTGTTTCCTGTGCCGCTTCTTGGCGCAGCCCCCCCAGGGAGGGGGGTAGCCACTCTGTCCGGGCACCAACACTCGGCAGCTACTCCGGACGAATCCTGACCAGTATGCCCTCTCAAACCGGCCGAGAACTGAACCAGGGCGGAAGAGCGGGTGCAGCCTGAGCGTCCCTTCGGGGGTTTATTTCAGTGCCCAGGTATCCTAACCATCGCTAGGCTCTGGTTATTAGCTTGCCTGCTCGCCGGCGCTCTCTCCAGGACCTGCGAAGAGTCGAGGGTACTCGGGCGGATTCCACGGATTCCCCAAGCCCCGCCCCCAAGGCAGCTAGCAGGCCGGGGCCCCGAGCGCAATGTCCAATCTCCCAGGAGAGAAGCAGGGTGCGCGCGCGCGGTAGGATCAACACAAGGCTAAACGTACTTCTTTTCTACAGAGAAACTTTGCTAGCTAGAAGCACGACGTGCGGGACGCCAGCCCCGGAGGGCAAAGGCAGATGTCACCAAACTCTTGGGTGCCGCCTGCCGCTGGGGTCCTCCCTGGTCTGCAGTTCTAGCTGCGGGAGGTCGGCAGCTTCTGGAACTCAGGCAATTATGGCGGGGGCGGGCGAGGTGGGAGGGACAGCTGGGGCCGAGCAAAAAACCAGCCTGCGAGTTCCAGGGCAGGCAGCCCAAGGATGCGCCGGGCGGAGAGGCGTGGCAAAAAAGGGCTTGGGCCAGTCTTCGGAATTGCTTTCCACCACGAACCCCGGATCCCAGAGGGAGCCACAGCTTTCCTCTTCCCCAAAAGCAGCAGACGCCCGCTTCTACCCCGCCCTCCCGAACTAGCTCGCTTGCACACTTGCTCAACTCACGCTGTTAGGCAGGTGCGTCTCTGTCTGCCTCAGGGTTGAACTTCCCTAGGTCCTATTGCCCTCCAGATAATATCATGGTGGGGTGGGGCGGAGGAGACCTGAGAGGCAATTGGGCCGTAGTTTCCTTTCTGGGCAAGACTGTGTGCAGCAAAGGTAAGATAGAAACAGATAGTGGGGTGTCAGGACTCAAGGTCAGCCTACAGACACCTGAAAACTCATATGCCTTGATTTCCCCATTTGCAAGATGAGGCCAGGATAGGAACTTTAAAATGAACTTTCAGGTCTTTGGCTGAAAGAGGTGCCAAATTCTAAATAGACTGGAGACGAGCCAAAGGAACTGCTAGTAAAAACTGAGAGGGATATCTTACAGAGCTCAGAATATTGCCAGGATTCTTTTTTTTTTTTTTTTTTTAACGTTTATTTATTTTTGAGACAGAGAGAGACAGAGCATGAACGGGGGAGGGTCAGAGAGAGGGAGACACAGAATCTGAAACAGGCTCCAGGCTCTGAGCTGTCAGCGCAGAGCCCGACGCGGGGCTGGAACTCACGGACCATGAGAACATGACCTGAGCTGAAGTGGGCCGCTTAACCGACTGAGCCACCCAGGCGCCCCTTGCCAGGATTCTTAAGATCACCCCTCCCCCACCTCACTGAGCTTTTGTTTTCATGCCTTCATTTGCATAATTCTAAATCCCAGAGAAAAAGAGAAAACATCTGCCTCCTGGTAATAATATAAATGTAGCCTCCTGTGCCAATCTCCTTTTGCTGCAGGAAGTCATTAAAAAGAATCTATGTGAGGAGTGGCCAACTAGCAGCCACCAAAATGATGGCCTCAAGAAAGATTTATTCTTGGCGTGGTGTTGAATTTGAAGATTTCTGCAATTGCTGTTCCCTTTCCCCAGGGCTGATTCGGGGACAAATCAATGTCTAAATGTTGTTGCCTTTGAAGCAGGCACACTATCTTGGTCTGCACCTGTGCTAGCAGCTGGGTTAACAGGCCGATCCTTCCTCCTTTCCTTTTCACAAGGCAGGCCAACATGCAGAACGCTTCACATAGGGTGTTAATTGGCTTGGCCTTTCCAACTGGGTTCTCCACCAACAGTACAGGGGGAAGAACTTCTGGGGGCTTCTTAGGAACCTGTTCCTCAGATGGATCTCAAGTAGGGTGACAATCTCATCTCAATTTGCTGAGATGGGATAAGTTGGTTACGCTAGCACAGGAGACCAAAGTTTTTCTTTTAGCCTTTCTTCCTTCCCTGTGCCCTCACCACCCCACAAATACACAAATCGAAAAGGCCTTCCTAATTTGTTCCTAAACAACTCCTTTTGTATGCTATTAAAGGCTTTCTGTTATCACCACGCTGCTTCCCTCTCCAACTTCATTGTCCACATTACCCTACCACACATTCTTTGCTCCAGTCCAGCAAATTTTCTCATTTAATTATACTTGCCTTGCTCACTCCCACCTCTGTGTCTTGAGGTCATTTACAGGCTCCTTCACTCTTTTCTCCATTTATCCAAACCCTAAACTTCTTTCAAGGGTCAGCTCAACGACTACCTCCTCCAGGAAACCTTTCTCCTCCCCAACCCTCACTTTTCTCTCTTTTTGTGCTCCTGGCACAAGCTTTCTTGCACTAGCCCTTCAACTGTTTCTGTGTTTGCCCTGCCTACCCAACAGAAGTTTAGACTGAGGGAGGGATGCTCAATTAATGTTTATTATGGTTCTTGTTGGTGACAATAATACTTTAAAAATGGTGATGATGAGGGGGGCCTGGGTGGCTCAGTCAGTTAAGCGTCTGACTTCTGCTCAGGTCATGATCTCCTGGTTTGTGTGCTCGAGCCCTGCATCGTGCTCTGTGCTGACAGCTCAGAGCCTGGAACTGGCTTCGGGTTCTGTGTCACCCTCTCTCTCTGCCCCTCCCCTGCTCATCCTCTCTCTCTCTCTCTCTCTCTCTCTCTCTCTCAAAAATAAACAATTTTTTAAAAAATTGTTTAAAAAATTTTTTTAAAGAATTAAAAAAAATGGTGATGATGATGAATCTTCCTCTCCCACACTTCCTCCAGGAAACCATGCAAGACTCAGGCACACGCCTTTCTAAAAGCTGTAGCCACTGTAGCTGGGGCATAAAGTCCTTTGGGACACCTACTGCCTCAGTTAGCCATTCAGTTCACAAGAGCATGCCAGGCCACATGATATGTCCCTTCTTCGAGTTCCTACAGCACTTTTTTTTGTCAACACCATGGTTTACTACCAAATTACAAATTATTTCAAGTATATTAATTTTTATTCCACAACTACATATTGCCATAAGCTCCTTAAAGGCAGAGCCTCTACTGTTACACATTTTTTTGGATTCCCCCATGGCTGATATAGACCTGTAAGTTTCCTGCCATCTGATCCTCCTCACCCACCAGCTATTCTATCCTCAGCTCTAGGACTCTCTTTAGGTCACTAAATCCTCTGGTCTCTTATTTCTTTGTTCCTTTTACCTTGCTGGGAGAAACTGAGAATTTGCCCTGTTTCTGTCCAACTCTCTTTCCTTATAGGCAATCTCTCCAGTCCTTTATTCTTCTTAGGAGTAGAGACACTGGAAATGTTGACAGTCATGAGACTACTGAGGCCCTGGGAACACCTTCAAAATTAAGACCACTCATCTCCCAAAAACTGGTCATCTGAGGTGATATCCCTAGGCAGCCCCCTGAATACTTGCTAGTGTTCATGGTCAATTTCCTCTTCTTGCAGAACCAAAGTTCTGCAGGCAAGGGAGACCCAAGATTTTACTTTCCCTTGCAACACTTCCAATCCCAACTCAGCAGGAAGAGTCTAAAAGCTCTTGGCATCTTTATTAGCATTCAGAACACCTCTGAACCACACAAGCCTCTGGGATAGGTTTAAACTTTCAAAGCCACTGAGGGCAGGACTGACTTGTAAGAGGTAGCTGGCATGCAGGAAAGAAGAGGAAAGGACAGGTGCCCAGGTGGCTCAGTCAGTTAAGCGTCTGACTTCAGCTCAGGTCATAATCTCCTGGTTCGTGAGTTCGAGCCCTGCGTCAGGCTCTGTGCTGACAGTTCAAAGCCTGAAGCCTGCTTCAGATTCTGTGTCTCCCTCTCTCTCTGCCCCTTCCCCGTTCACACTCTGTCTCTCTCACTCTCTCTCAAAAGTAAATAAACACTGCAAAAAATTTAAAGAGGAGAGGAAGGAGTGAAATGTGCAAGTGGCTGATAGTCATCATAGAATACTAGCTGGTGGGAGGTGATGTGCAAGGCCCAGAGAATCTGGTAGCTAGGATGGAACAATGGTTTCCTTCTATAGAAAGCTCAGTTTGAACTGTTAGAATCATAATAATTTTTTAATGTTTATTTTTTTCTGAGAGAGAGAGACAGAGTGCGAGCAGGGGAGGAGCAGAGAGAGGGAGACACAATCTGAAGCAGGCTCCAGGCTCTGAGCTGTCAGCACAGAGCCAGACACGGGGCTCAAACACACAGACTGTGAGATCATGACCTGAGCTGAAGTTGGACACTTAACTGACTGAGCCACCCAGGCGCCCAGAACTGTTAGAATATTTAAAAGATATCTAATGCAAAATCAGTTACATAGCCTCTGGACCTTCTCTTTTCACTGTAAGCTCCCTAAGGACAGAGAATTTTTCCTATCCTTTTCAGAGCCACTCCTTCATCAGTATCATCCATAGGTGAGATCTGGGCCTGGAGTTAAAACACAAGGGAGTTCCCTGAAGCCCTTCTCCCTAGCATTTTTGTTTTTTAAAATCTGGTTAAAGGGCATCTGGGTGGGGGTGCTTGGGTGGCTCAGTTGGTTAGTCGGCCAACTTCGGCTCAGGTCATGATCTCACGGTTCATGGGTTTGAGCCCTGCATCAGGCTCTGTGCTGACAGCTTGGAGCCTGGAGCCTGGAGCCTGCTTCAGAATCTGTGATTCCCCCCCTCTCTCTGTACCCTTCCCAGCTCATGCTCTGTCTCTGTCTCTCAAAGAATAAATAAACGTTAAAAAAAATTTTTTTAAAAAAAAGGCATCTGGGTGGCTCAGTTAAGCATGACTCTTGATTTCATCTCAGGTCATGATCTCGCAGTTTGTGGGTTCGAGGCCTGTATCAGGCTCCGCACTGTTAGCGCGGAGCCTGAGGGAGATTCTCTCTCTCCCTTCTCTCTCTGCCCATACCCCGCTTGCTCTTTCACAAAATAAATAAATAAACTTTAAAATTTTTAATAAAAATCTGGTTAAAATTACCATCTAAATTAGCATTGTCAGGGAAGAAGTGCTATTGCAAAATGCGGCATGGAATTTGGGGACAATGGGTGTTGCCAGGCAGATGGCAAGCTCTACATACATTGCCTAGTAGACGGGAGCGACAGGACAGAGGAGTGTGATAGATAGTATTTATTTTTTAAGCCTTGTTTTTTCTTTTTTTAAATAATGGCTATACTGAGATCTGATTCACATACCATACAATTCACCCATTTAAAGGGTAATATTCAATGGATTTAGTACAAAGTTGTGCAGCCATTACCATTACCTAATTCCAGAACATTTTCATTACCCCCAAAAGAAACCCCATACCCATTAAGCCCTTGCTACCCATTCCGTTCCCCCACCCAGCCCTAGACAACCAGTAATCTACTTTCCATCTCTATGGATTTATCTATTCTGGACATTTCAAATAAATTGAATCATACAATATATGGCCTTTTGTGTGTCTGGCTTCTTTCACTTAGCATAATGTTATCAAAATTCATCCACGTTGTAGAATGTATTAGCATTTCATTTCTTTTTATGGTGAATAATATTCCATTGTATGAATATATCACATTTTGTTTATCCATTTATAAGTTTATGGACATCAGGGTTTGTATTAGGGTTTTCCAGAGAAACAGAACAGGAGGGTAGGGCAGGGCAGGGAGATAGTTTAAAGAATTGGCTCACACCATTATGAGGGCTGCTTTGCAGGGCAGGCAAGCAGGATGCAAATTCAGGAAAGAGTTGATGTTGCAGTCTTGAGTACAAAGGCTGCAAACAGAACTTTTTTTAATTAAGCTTTTAATTTAAATTCCAGTATTATTAACATACAGTGTTATATTAGTCTCAGGTGTATGATATAGTGATTCAACAATTCCATACATTACTCAGCACTCATCAGGACAAATGTACACTCCTTAATTCCCTTCACCTATTTCACCCATTCTGCCCCACCCACCTGCCCTCTGGTAACTATCAGTTTGTTCTCTATTGTTAAGAGTCTGTTTTGTAAACAAATGTGAACATATGGGAAGGGGAGGAGAATAAGAAGAGAGGGAAACAAACCACAGAGACTCTTAAAGATAGAGAACAAAGTGAGGGTTGATGGAAGGAGGTGGGTGGAAGATGGGCTAGATGGGTGATGGGTATTAAGAAGAGCACGTGTGATGGGCACTGGGTATTGTATGTTAAGTGATGAATCACTGAATTCTACTCCTGAAATCAATATTGCACTGTATGCTAACTAAAATTTAGATAAAAAAAGGGTGTTTCTTGGTTTGCCTCTCTTTTTTTTTCTCCCTATGTTCATTTGTTTTGTTTCTTAAGTTCCACATATGAGTGAAATCATATGGTATTTGTCTTTCTCTAATTTATTTCGCTTAGCATTATACTCTCTAGCTCCATCCATGTTGTTGCAAATGGTAAGATTCCATTATTTTTTATGGCTGTATAATATTCCATTGTACATATAATACATATATACAATATTTGTTGAGGCTTGTTTTATGGCTAACGTGGTATGTTCTGGAAAATGTTCCATGTGCATTTGAAAAGAATATGTATTCTGCTGTATTAAGATAGAATTTTCTGAATATATCTCTTAAATACATGTGGTCCAGTGTGTCATTCAAAGAAACAGGCAGAATTTCTGTGTTGCAGTCTGAAGATAGACTCCTAGGGTCTTCAACTGATTGGATGAGGTCCAGGCAAATTTTGGAGGGTAAGAGATTTTACTCAAGGTCTACTGATTTAGATGTTGATCACATCCAAAAAAAATACTTTCACAGTACATCTAGACTGCTGTTTGACCAAACAACTGGACACCAAGGCCTAGCCAAGTTGACACATAAAATTAACCATCATAGGGTCATTTTCACTTTTTTGGCTAGTATGAATAGTACACTTAGGAATATTCATATATACCTTTTTGCATAAACATGTTTTCAATTCACATAGGTACATATCTACAGATAAAATGCTGGATCATATGATAACTACATGTAAACAAAAAGTCACCTGTAGTTTGCTCCCTAGTATAATTCAGTAAGAATTAAACTGTCTGCATACACTTTCATATTATTTCTTATTGGGCACATTATGCACTCATTGGACCTTGAGGTATTCAACCTTATGGCCAAGGAAAGGAGATATTCCAGCAGGGCCAAGAGGAGAAAGAGACTCCCCCTAGAGTACATGATGAGTCAATGAATGAGTTAAGAGTAGAAAGCAACAGTTAAGATCATGAATCTTGTGCCATTACCAAATTACCCGACTGGTACTCCTGCCTCTCCTACTTGTCTCCTACTTGTCTACTACTAAAGGGTCCCCAAACCATAAAAAAAACTTCAGCTCTAATTAAAAAAAATTAAATATGGAGTTTTTATTACTGGGAGAAGTCAGAACAGCAGGAAAAGTAGGGTAAATTAGGTTGGAAACGTCAGACCCTGGAAAGAGAAATCAGGTAAACACAGGCTAGTGAGATCACAGTGGCCAGATAATACACAGTCATGCCTATCAGGACAGAAATCAGGCTGTGCCAAATCTCTCTGACAGTAGCAGTGTGTAGTAAAAAAGAGTCGCATTATGGACTGGAGTAAAAAAGTGCAGGTTTTAAATCTGGATCTGCTTCTAAAACTCTGTGTGTCCTTGGCCCTCTCTGGAATCTCTAAGATGCCTTCTAGCCTAATATCCTGTGACATCTGTGTAGTTAGGTATGGCTAGACATCCTAGAATCTCTGATTTCATGCATAATACTGTGGTTTTATAGAATCAAGCAACCAAAAACAAGCCAATGACCAAAGAGCCCTTACCAATTTCTCCTAGAGTCCTAGAGATATATTGTCACATGTGAAATATAATATATATAAACATGTTTATAATAGCCAAAGACTGGATGAAAGCTAAATATCCACCAACAAAGGACTGCTTAAATACATTCTGCTCATCTATAAGAAGGATGCAATACTGTGCAGCCATGCAGCCATAAAGATATGCAAGTATCTTTAAGTACTGATATGAAACAGTAGTCTATAGATTAAGTGAAAAAAAGCAAGGTGCAGAATAGTATTTATGGTATGCCACAATTTGTATAAAAATTAAGGGTGTATGTATACAAATATACATACAGTATCTCTGGGTGGATACACACACGCACAAAAACTGGTTAACAGTGACTGACTCCAGGGAAGGGAAATGGACAACTAGGGAGACAGCAGGGAAAATAGGTATTCATTTGTTCAAAACAGAACCTTAACCTGGGGTGCCTGGGTGGTTCTGCTGGTTAAGCATCTGACTTTGGCCTCAGGTCATGATCTCACAGTTCGTGAGTTGGAGACATATGTCGGGCTCTGTGCTGACAGCTCAGAGCCTGGAGCCTGCTTCAGATTCTGTATCTCCCTCTCTTTGACCCCCGCACCCCTCCCCCCGCTCATGCGCTCTCTCTCTCTCTCTCTCTCTCTCAAAAATAAGTAAACATTAAAAGAAAATTTAAGAAGAACTTTAACCAATCATGTAACAGACCCATCTTTTTCAACTATGTAATAGAATTTAAGTGAACAAAGTTAGGAGTGATTTTGTTTTTGGAAGCTGAAAGAAGAGTCTAAGGCAATGTTCTTGCTCAGCCTATCTTAGAAGTATGTATGTGGCCATCCCAGGTCTCTAGCTATTTCCCTCGTTCTCTGCCCTCAAGGCTTGAAGGTGTATCTTGAGAGTTGCTTCAGGCAGCTAACTGACAAAGGAAACTGGAGAGGCTAGGAGAAGCTTCTGTTTGGGTGAGGCCTGGAAAGAAGAGTGAAGACAGAAGTTCATAGTGACCAGGAGTTCACAAACTCCCAAGTGAGGCACACAGGAGTTTCTCATTCCTTGAAAAAGCTGTGGCTGATGCCATGGTATATCATGGGGTCACTAATACCAGGACATATACCATACCAATACCCAGACGAGAAACTGAATTCTATTTTAATTATCAGTCCCCTAGAAGAACAAAAAGAAGTCATTCTTGTTTCTCAAATAAATATCATAAACAGCATTCATTGAAAGTTAGTAACAGTATAAAAAATACAAAGTTTAAAAAGATGAAATTCATAGCCAGTAACTTAACCATAGGTTAATACATTCAGTGAGAAGAACAATCTGTCCTCTATCGAGATTTAATTTATGAAGGATACCCATATGTTAAATTAAGTGAAGAATTAAGCTTTGAAATATAACTCAATAGGCAAAAAGTCTAGGGCCTGGTTTTAATATTGTAAGTGGGAAAATTTAACATTTTTTTTGAAATGCAACTGCTCAACTTTATTATACAAGTTAGAATAAACTAAAAGAGCTTTTTAGTTTAAATAATATTAACAACAACACTGAGTGTCTACTATATGCCAAGTACAGTTGTAAGCTGTTTATGATCTCATTTAATACTCACAATGTCCTTAGGAGATAGGAGCTAGGATCATCTCCAGCTTATGAATAAGGACACTGGAGCACAGAAAAGCTAAGTGGCTTCTCTAAGCTAAAACAGTTTAGATCGTCGGGCTAGGGTTTGAACCCAGGAAGCAGGCTCTAGTGCCTGGGCCCTAGTCATTTCAAACAGCAGAAAAATTGTGTGATAAATTGAAATATAGGAAATATTAGGAATCAATTTGACAATTTGAAGGACACCAGCCAGAAATAAGATCTGCATTTGTGAAATTCATATCTGGACTGTTTTAACAGTCACCTGGCTGGTTTCTTTACCTAGTTTCTATATGCTACACTTTCCCACATTATCTAGCTTCCTGTGATACCTCTATCATTATGTCACTCCTTTGACCTAAAGCTTCCAAGGGCTCCCTTCTGCCTATCTAATATATCTCAGACCTGAATGTGCATCATACACACCTGAGGAGTTTGCTTAAAATACTGATTTCCTAAGTTGCAACTCCCAAAATTTGATTTAGTAGGTCAGGGTGGGTCCTGGGAATCTGTGTTTTAAGCAAGCCTCGCAAAAACACTGGCCTATGTGGACAAAGCCCAAATATTTTGTTCTAGCATTCAAGGCTGTCCATGACCTGACCCAAAACCACCTAAATGCTAATATAAATGCTCTATTCTAGAATGCCTATTGTCCTAAAACTTCTCATATAGGAGGTATTTCTAATTCTAAATCTTTGCCTACCCCCTCCAACCCATCTGCAATGACCTTCTGCCTTCTATCCTACTATTCAAACACTCTATATCCTTCAAGGTGAAGCCCAAGTTTCACCTGCTCTACAGGTCTCTCCTTAAATTATCCATCCCATAAAGGTATCATTCTTTTTCTGAACAATTAAGTCTCTACTGTCTGACCCCAATCCTTTTGGCATTTAACTGGTTTCAAGAGTATATGCCTTGCTTCCTCAACTAGACTGATGGCTGCCACTACCTACATGTGCCTATTTAAACTAATTAAGATTAAATAAAATTAAAATTTTGGTTCCTCATTCATACTTGCCACATTTCAAGTGCTCAATAGCCACAGAAAACATTTCCACATCACAGAAAGTTCTAATGGACAGCATGGCAAGAGTCAGCTTATTGCTGTCACGGCTGCCTTTTTACATACTCTAAAGCTAAAGTAAATATGTATCCTGACCACAAAAAGTGATAGATTGTTCCCTTTAAACTGATTCCCATTTCCAGTAAATGGAACTCAGGAGTTAAGTCTCAAATGTAAATATCATTCTGTATTTCTAATCGAGTTTCAAAATTCTTGGCTTTTCTCAATTCTCTTTCTCCTTGACCTCTCTGCTACATTTGGCATTACATAGAGCAGATTTCCCTCTCCTACTAGAAATGCTCTCCTCCTTTGCTTCCATGACATTGTAATAACAGGAATGATCATCATTAATTTATTGAGCTCTTACCATTTGCCATGCTAAGTACTTTATATACTTCAACAACCACATTAAGTAAATAGTATTGTAATTGCCATTTTATAGATGAGGTATCTGAAGTTTGAAGAATATTAATTTGCTCAAGGACACAAAGCTAGTAAGTGGTGGTGCTCGGAACAGAACCCAAACATCTCTTTTAAGGCTCTTCTTAAGAACCATCAGTAGGGGTCCCTGGGTGGCTCAGTCGATTAAGTGTCCACCTCTTGATTTTGGCTCAGGTAATGATCTCACAATTTGTGAGATGGATCCCTGCTTGGGATTCTCTCTCCCTCTCTCTGCCCCTCCCCTGCTCTCTCTCTCTCTCTCTCAAAATAAATAAACATTTTTTTTAAAAAGTCATTATTAAATCAAAGATCAAAGAGGAAGACCATCAATTCCAACATCGAAAAACAGAAGTAACCCATTCAAGAGTCTCCTCTTTTCTTTTTTGCCTGCCTTTCTAAAGCTTTATCTTATTCTGTGTCACATGCCACTCTGGTAGATTGTCGAGGTCTTAACAGCCTGGGGAATTTAAAGCCAATTACTAAGTAATCGAGAAAAAAGTAACCATAGTAGGTCAGGGAGAGCAGGGACCAGGTACTGCCTTTTGCTTTCAAGAATTCTGTTTTCTCCTAAATACCCTGTAGGCCCTTAACATTAAAATCTGTGTTGTTCAGGACTTACAATTTTGTTTTGAGTATTCTGCCAATAGTCCATTTTAATTATACTGGAGAGCATTTATAGCTTTTCTGTTCTCTAGGCTGGGCTTTGTGTACAGTAGCTGCTGCCAGAACTAGTCAAATAAGAGTGAAGTGCTTGGAGGAGTTCAGCTTGAGGTTGGAACAGTCACCTGCTTATTAGTGTTTCACATTACGTTGTTTGCTGATACACTTAAGCAGCATTCCCGGCAAGTAGACAGAGGGTGAAGATGTAGAAGAAAAAGCTTATAGAAACCTAGCCACCTGACTTCATGGTTAAGTGACCATCAACCCTGTTGATCTCCCAAACTCACCAGGCTCCCATAAGGTATTCTCAGGTACACAAAGCTTAGCTACTGGAGACAGGGAGCTTGGTTAATGATTGTACAGATCCTTTGGAGTTTGAGGCCTCCATTACTTAGGTTAAGAAAGAATAAGGAATATGGTGTATCTCTGTATCTTCCCTTTATTTTACTGTGAACTTTACTCTAAAAAATAAAGTCTTAATTAAAAAAAAAAAAAAAAAAAAAACAAGAAGGAATACTGGCTTCTGGTCCTGACTTCTACAACTAACTGGCTTTATGTGAGTGTGTGTGGGGGGGTACACATGCAAATATTCAGTGAAAACTTTTTTCCTTTTATTATCTCTGTATGTACCATAAACACTATAGGATATTTTTTGTGTTCTTATATTGTATATAAATATAATTATGCGGAATTTTATGCAAATTTTTCCTCAACAGTATGTTTTCAATACATTTTGCTCAAGTTCTATGTTGCTACCTATATTTATAATTCATTTTAACTGCTTTATGGAATTCCATTAGATGAATGCACCATAATTTATATATTCATTCTGTTGATGGTCACTTAGTTTTCCATTTTTTACTATCACAAATAAAATTCTTCAAGGGACATCTGCATATGCATGTGCACACATGGGAGAGTTTCTTGTGATTAAAAATCCATGTGTGAACCACAGGACTTTTGTTGCTGACAGTCTGTATCAGTACTAAGGCAAAATGGTAAAATCCTTTCTTTAGTTACTGCAATTAAAAAAGTTTTGAAGGGTGCCTGGGTGGCTCAGTTGGTTGAGCATCAGACTCTTGATTTTGGCTCAAGTCATAATCCCAGGGTCATGGGATTAAGCCCCACTTTGGGCTCCACGCTGAGCATGGAGACTGCTTGGGATTCTCTTTCTCCATCTCTCCCTGCCCCTCCCCAACTCAGGTGCATGTTCTTTTTTTCTCTCTCTCCAAATAAATAAACATTAGAAAATGTTTTGAAATGTATCTAGATTTTTTTAAATGATGGTAAAGATTTTTAAAATAAAATATTTGAAAAACATTTAATAATCTTTCATAAATTTCCTTATTTATTTTGAGAGAAAGAGAAAGCAGGGAAGGGGCAGACAGAGTGGGAAAGAGAGAGAATCCTAAACAGGCTCCGCACTGCCAGCACAGAGCCCAACGCAGGGTTCCAAACCCATGAACCATGAAATCATGACCCTGGACGAAACCAAGAGTTGGATGCTTAACGGACTGAGCCACCAAGACGCCCCCTGATATACTTTCTTAAAGCAGATATTGACAGGGACAAGAAAGGGGTAAGAAGAGGGACATAGAGGGTAGTACCTAAGGAATGGGGGTGGGAAGCAAACACTGTGGAAAGGAGGCCCTAAGGGCATTAAATCAAACTTTCTGAGCGGACCTGTTTTTCTGAGGACTAGCCGGTATACACAAATTTGAGAGTGTCTTAAGAGCAGCAGCTACAGGTGCTGTAAAGATGCACGTAAAAATGTACATACAACATGTTTGAAATCTAACCATTAAAAAATCCTGGCAGTGGGGCACCTGAGTGGCTCAGTTAAGTGTCCAACTCTTGATTTCGGCTCAGGTCCCGATCTCACAGTCATGAGATTGAGCCCCAAGTCAGGCTTTGTACTGACATCTCAATGCCTGCTTGGGATTCTCTCTCTCTCTCTCTCTCTCTCTCTCTCTCTCTCTGTCTCTCCCCCCACCCTCTCTCAAAATAAATAAATAAATATTTAAAAAATCCTGGCAAAGATGCCTGGGTGGCTCAGTTGGTTAAGTGACTGACTTTAGCTCAGGTTATGATCTCACGGTTCGTGACTTTGAGCCCTGAGTTGGGCTCTGTGCTGACAGCTCAGAGCCTGGAGCCTGCTTTGGATTCTGTGCCTCCCTCTCTCTCTGGCCCTCCCCTGCTTGCGCTGTCTCTTTTTCTCTCTCTTTCAAAAATAAATAAACGTTAAAAAAAAATCCTGGCAGCAACCTGTGTCCAAGCTCTCCTTTCTATAACAGCAACAGTTCCAGTGGCTTCCTGGCATCTCTCAGTAGGTTAGATTCCTAATTGACTCTCAATTCTCTTGTCTCAGAAATGATAGCACTGGCTTTGCAGATTCCAGCCAGAAGGTCATATGATGCCAATGTTAAAGAGCACAGAATGGTAAACATTCTTTTTTCTCCAGCTTTATTGAAGCACGTTTGACAAAATTAAATTATATGTATTTAAGGTGTATATCCAGATGTTTTGATATACATATACATTGTGAAATGATCACTACAACTAAGATAATTAACATATCTATCACTGCATA
The DNA here is from genome assembly GCF_023721935.1 of Panthera uncia. NCBI lineage: Eukaryota > Metazoa > Chordata > Mammalia > Carnivora > Felidae > Panthera > Panthera uncia. The sequence continues at coordinate 77,785,895 of NC_064817.1, forward strand.
TAGTTACTTTTTTGGGGTAAATGTTCTTTTTACCTGGCACCAGTCAGATACAACTTTCTACAGTAGTCAGACTGCAGAGTGACATGGTTTAGAAGGCCATTTCTCAAACTTTCATGTGCATGTGAATCCTCTGGGGGTTTTGTTAAAATGCAAATTATGATTCAGGAGTCATGAGGTGAAGCCTGAGATTCTGAATTTCTAACAAGCTCTCAGATGCTGCTGATGTGAGGACCACACTTTGAGTTTAGAACATGAACTATGAAGTCACACAGACCTGATGTTATAGCCCAGATCTGCTTTCTTAGCTGTGAAATCTCTGACAAGCTATTCAATCTCTCTGTGCTTTTGTTTCTTCACCTATGAAAACATTTTTAAAAAAGCATTACCTACTTCACAGGGTTGCTGAGGAGGTTAAATGAAATAATGCATGTAAAACATGTTTAGCCACAATGTATGGAAAGAATAAGAAATAATGGAAAGAATTAAAAAATGCTAGCTATTGTGAATATTCCATGAACTGGTATTTTTACACACCAATGATACTCTGCAGACTGTGGGTTTCGAATGATTATCTGGAAGCACTGCAAGAGCCTAGATTAATCAGAGAAAGACAGGTTGAATCATATTTAGTCATATTTTATGTTAGGCTTATTTTATTGTATTCTAAGTCTTTGAAAATTGAGACTTCATCTGTATCAGTCAGGGTCCCAGCAGGAAACAGATGGCACACTCTAAATTAGCATAATTATGGAAATTTTAACAAAAGGACTATCTACAAAGGTATGGGCAGGGTATAGAAAAACCAAGAGGGATACAGAGTACAGTACCTTGGGGCTGTTACCACCCATATGCCCAAAAGGATTAGGGGAGGGAACAGATACCAGAAAAAAGGAGAATGTTGCACAGAAAGGGTCCCCTTTAGAGAAGCTGTGAGCTTTAGTTAAGAGACAGCAGCCAGCCTACAGCAATCCTACAAGGCAGAAGCCAGAAATAAACACCTTAACCTTAGTTTCTTCCCTCCCTTTGATGTCAGGCCAGGGATCTCCACTGCCTAAACCCTACCAGAAGCCAAGCAGGGATGGAAACTCACTAATATAATCCATATAGGTTAGTCTTGCAGGGCAAAGAGCAGGTGCAGAGTGGATCTGGAGGGATAAGCAGAACATAACTGGTATAATATCTATAACACATATACTCAACCAAAATACTATCCAAACCAGAACACTGTATTCCTCTGACCAAGCCAAGAGAATAGACTACTGTTTTAGACAAAGCTAAACTCAATTAGTTTATCACTGAATGAGGATCAATAACTTCCAGGATATTTCCCTCTTGGATATCCTATAATCATCCAAAACTCAACACATCTAAAAGTGAATTCATCTTCCTCTACCACCACAACTCAACTTTCCCATTTCCATGAATTTTAGCCTGTGATATGTCAATCTCTCAGCATGAAACATGTTTCCATTTCCTCTCTGCATATTTAAATTGTCTCTCTCCTTTAAGGTCTAACTCAAATACCCCCTCCTCTAAAAGGTCTTCCCTCAACTACTTTAGCCTACACTGATTTCCCTTTCCTCTGAACCCCCATTACCAGTAAATTAATCACTACTGTGAGGCACTGTATTTAACTGATCTGGGTATACATACCAACACCCCCAGTAGATACTATACTTCTTGAAGTCAGGAACTACGTCTTAACTTTATTTTCTTCTATTTGTCAAGACCAAGCATCTTGAGATTTATTGAACATAAGTACAGAATAAACACGTAAAGAATGAAGAACTAGGAAAGAACAGCGGGGGACAAAATTTCAAATCTCATTTTTCCATTAGAGTGTCTCAGAAAAAGTCTGACTCTCTGAGGACTTGCCTGGCCTTGTGTAGACATATGCAGGCATAAAAGACAGCTCTGCCTCCCATCTATCCACTTGGCATTTTAAAACCACTCTTCTAGGGGCACCTGGGTGGCTCAGTCGGTTAAGGGTCTGACTTTGGCTCAGGTCATGATCTCATGGTCTGTGAGTTCGAGCCTTGCCTTGGGCTCCGTGCTGACAGCTCAGAGCCTGGAGCCTGCTTCAGATTCTGTGCCTCCCTCTCTCTCTGCCCCTCCCTATTCACACTCTGTCTCTCTCTCTCTCAAAAATAAATAAACATAAAATTTTTTTTAAATAATAAAAGATAAGATAAAATAAAAACACTCTTCTAAGTAACCCTTGGGTTAAACAGAGAACCAAAACATAAATTATAAACTGTTCATAAATGATTACAGGCAAATCAACACCCATCATAACCCATGATATGCAGCTAAAGTGGTACTTATAAGAAAGTGGTAGCATTAAATTCATTTTTTTATTCCAATATAGTCAAATATATTTCAACTGATAATATGAACTATTTCAGCTGACAATAAATGAACTAAATAGTCAACTCAAGAATACAGATAAATAACAACTAAATATACCCAAGGAGGGCAGAAGGAAAAAATAAATATTTTTTTTCAAAATTAATGGTCCATTTTTCAACAGTCCTCCCTCCTACAACAACAACAAACCCTGGATAAAATAACAATCAAGCACAGGAAGAACCTGAAAAGTAGAAAGGAGAAAGTGGACTTTCTAGGGAATTTAGGATGTAAGGAACACTACAATGGTAAGTTGTCTGGGGGGCTCTTTTTGCCTCCTATATATTGCAGATGGGGCACTGGAGAAGCCTTCAACCTGAAACTGCCAATAAACCTTTTTATTGGGGGCCAATAAAAAGGCCCTAAGACAAGCTTGTTTCCCTCAGTTAAATAATCAGGGAAAGGGAGACCTAGCAGAACAGAAAACCTTTTTGATAATAACCACCCTACTCTAGCCAAACACCAAAGGAGAAACTGCCCCTTTCCTGTAGTGTCCATGGTAGCAAATAGAGTCAGCCCCACCTGGCAGCAATGAGTTGATAAGAGTTGAACCTCCATCGCCCATTTTCCCACCTGATGTGGGAGGGACCTAGCAGGGTGCTGAACTCCTAACCCCTCCCAGCAGTAACTAGAAAGAAATGAACCAAGCATGAGGACTTGTGAGAAAATGAAAAAAAGGACAGAACATTCCTATTATGGGAGTCTTAGAAAAAGAGAAGAAAGACTATGGGGCTGAAAAAGTATTTGAAGAAATAATGGCTGAAAGCTTTCCAAAGGCTAAAATGTTGGCATTAGTGGACTGTGATAAGTTACTTATATATAATGTAATAATTAGAACAACCACTAAAATAATCTACACAAAAATATATAGATTAACCAAAATGGAATTCTTAAAAAAGGTTCAAGTACCACAAAGCAAGGCAGGAAAAATGAAGAGAGGGAACACAAAACAGAGAGAACAAACAGAAAACAAAAAATAAAACAGCAAACTTAAGCTTTAACGTATCAACAATTACATGAAATATAAATGGCCTAAGCAAACCAGTTAAAAAACAAGATTGGCAGAATGCTTTTTTTAACTTTATTTCTTTATTTTGAGAGAGACCGACACAGTGTGAATGGGGGAGGGGCAGAGAGAGGGAGAGACAGAATACCAAACAGGCTCCATACTGCCAACACAGAGCTCAATGCGGGGTTCAAACTCATGAACCACGAGATCATGACCCAAGCTGAAACCAAGAGTCGGATGCTTAACCAAATGAGCCACCCAGGTGCCCTGACTGGCAGAATGCTTTAAAAAACATGACCCAAATATACTGTCTATGAGATATCCACTTGAAACATAATGATATAGATAGATTGAAAATAAGAGAATGTAAAAAGATGTATCATATAAAAAGAGTGAAAGGATAAGGTAGACTTATCTAAAGAAAATTATCAGAGACAGAGGAAGACATGACATGACGATTAAAGAGTCAATTCCACAAGAAGACATAGCAAATCTAAATGTGTAGGCACCAAACAACACAGCTGCAAAATACATTAAGCTAAAACTAATATAAATGAAAAGACAAATCCACAATTATACTTAGAAACTTCAACATCCCTTTCTCAACAATTGCTAGAACTATTAGAAAACCATCAAGGATAGGGGTCAAGAGTTGGATGCTTGAGCCAACCAGGCACCTTGGTTACAGAACAGTTCTAAGTCTTTATTATGATGGTAGTTATGTGAATCTATGCATATGTTAAAATTGCACAGAATTTTGGGACAACTGCATATCTACCTGCAAACAAATACAGTTGGAACCCTATCTCATACCATAATGTAAAAATTAATTTAGGGGTGTCTGGCTGGCCCAGTTGGTAGAGCATGCAGCTCTTGATCTTGGGGTCATAAGTTCAAGCCCCATGTTGGGTATAGAGTTTACTTAAATAAAAACAAAACAAAAAATAATTTAAAATGGATGAAAGACCTAAGTATAAGGGAAAAAGTTTAAAATTCTTAGAAGAAAACAGGCATAAATCTTTATGAACTTAGATTAGGCAGTGGTTTCGTAGATGTGATACCAAAACCCAAGCAACAAAAGGAAAAACAGATAAATTGGACTTCATTACATTTTTTTTCATTTTTTTATTAAATATAATTTATTGTCAAATTAGTTTCCATACAACACCCAGTGCTCATCCCAACAGGTGCCCTCCTCAATGCCCATCACCCACTTTCCCCTCTCCCCCACCCCCCATCCACCCTCAGTTTGTTCTCAGTATTTAAGAGTCTCTTATGGTTTGCCTCCCTCCCTCTCTGTAACTTTTTTTTCCCCTTCCCCTCCCTCATGGTCTTCTGATAAGTTTCTCAGGATCCGTGTGACTTCATCACATTTAAAATTTGTGCTACAAAGAACGCCATTAAGAAAGTGAAAAGGTTATTACTCAGCCATAATAATGAAATCTTTCCATTTGCAAGGACATGGATGGAACTAGAGAGTATTCTGCTAAGCGAAATAAATCAGGCAGAGAAAGACAGATACCATATGACTTCACTCATATGTGGAATTTAAGAAACAAAACAAATGAATAGTGGAAAAAGAGAGAGACAGAGAGACAAACCAAGAAACTGACTCTTAGCTATAGAATAATAAACTGATGGTTACCAGAGGCAAGGTGGGTGGAAAAATAGGTTAAAAATGTGATGGGGATTAAGTAGTGCACTTGCTGTGATGAGCACTGGGTGATATATGGAAGTTTTGGGTTGCTGTGTTGTACACCTGAAACTAATATTACATGCATGTTAACTAACTGGAATTTAAATAAAGACTTAAAAAAAAGTGAAAATGCAACCCATATGACAGGAGAAATTTTTTGTAAATCATATATCTAATAAAAGACTTGAATCCAGAATATATAAATAACTGTTACAACCAAATAATAAAAAGATCAATAACCAATTTTCTTTAATGGACAAAAGATGTGAATAGATACTCTCCAAAGAAGATACACCAATTGCCAAAAAGCACATGAAAAGATCCCCAACATCATTAGACATCAGGGAAATGCAAATCAAAATCACAATGAGATACCTTTTCACACCCACTAGAATGGCTATAATCAGAAGGACATAAAAAACGGTTGGCAAGGATGTGGCAAAATTGGAACCTCCCTCCACTGATGGTAGGATTGGAAAGTGGTGTGGCTGCTTAAAAAACAATCTGGAAGTTCCTCAAAAAGTTGAGCATGGAGTTGCCATATGACCCAATTACCACAGGAGTTACCATATGATCCAAACCTGGGTACATAATCAAGAGAAATAAAAAGATATGCCCCCCCCCCTTTTTGTGCATAATGTCCATCACAGCATTATTCCTAATATCCAAAAAATAAAAACCATCCAAATGTCCATCAACTGGTGAAAGGATAAACAAAATGTGGTGTATCCAATAAATTGGAATACTATTTAGCACTAAAAAATAAAGTATGGAAAGGGGAAAGTGGGTGGTGGGCATTGAGGAGGGCACCTGTTGGAATGAGCACTGGGTGTTGCATGGAAACCAATTTGACAATAAATTACATACAAAAAATATAATAAAGTACTGATACATTTTACAACATGAATGAATCTTCAAAATATTATGCTAAGTTAAAGAAGCCTAACACAAAAGATTGTGTATTAGATGATTCCACTTATATGAAATGTCTAGATTAGGAAATTACTAGAGTAAACTAGTGGTTACCTAAGGCTGGGGGTGGGAAGAAAAGGCAAGTGACTTTCATCCAAGAATACCCTACCCAGCAAAGTTATTATTCAGAATTAAAGGAGAGATTTCCAGTGAAGCAAGAGCTAAAGGAGTTCATCACCACTAGATGAGTCTTGCAAGAAATATTAAAGGGATTTCTTTAAGCTGAAACGAAAGAGTGCTAATTTGTAATAGGAAAACATATGAAAGTACAAATCTTGGGGTACCTGGGTGGCTCAGTTGGTTAAGCATCCCATTTTGGCTCAAGTTATGACCTCATGGTTTGTGAGTTTGGGCCCCACACTGGGCTGTCTGCTGTCAGCACAGAGCCCACATCAGATCCTCTGTCCCCCTTTCTCTCTGACCCTCTCTTGCTCTCTCTCTCAAAAATAAATATTTTTTTTAAAAAAAGGAAGTACAAATCTCACTGGTAATGGTAAATACATAGTGAAATTTAGAGTAATCTAATGTAAAATTGGTGGGTTAATCACTTATAAAGCTAATATGAAGGTTAAAAGACAGAAGTAGTAAAAATAACTACAATAATTTGTTAATGGATACACAAGATAAAAATATGTAAATTGTGATATCAAAAACATATTGAAGGGGAGTAAAAATGTAGGGCTTTAAAATGTGTTCAAACTTAAGTTGTTATCAACTTGAAACAGACTGTTATGATAATATGTTGTTTTATGTAAGCTTCATGATAACCACAAAGTAAAAACCTATAGAAGATACACAAAAGATAAAGTGAAGGAAATCTAAGCATACCACTACAGAGAGCCATCTAAATCACAAAGGAAGAGAGCAAGAGAAGAAAGGAACAGAGGAACTACAAATGAACCAGAAAACAATGAACACAATGGCAATAAGTACATATCTATCAATAATTTCTTTAAATGTAAAAAGACAAAATGCTCAAAAGACAGAGAGGCTGAATGGGGAAAAAAAAGTCTATATGCTGGCTACAAGAGACTCACTTTAGATGTGAGGACATGCAGAGACTGAAAGTAAAGGGATTGAAAAAGATGTTCCATACAAATGGCAACCAAAAGAAAGCTGGGGTAGATATACTTATATCAGACAATATAGACTTTAAGACAAACACTGTAATAAGAGACAAAGAAGGTCATTACATAATGATAAAGGCATCAGTCCAACAAGAGGGTATAACATTTGTAAATTACTTATGCAACCAACATAAGAACATCTAAATATATAAAGCAAATATTAACAGACCTGAAGTGAGAAACAGACAGCAACACAATAATAGTAGGGGACTTTAGTATCTCAGTTTCACTAATGGATAGATCATCCATACAGAAAATCAATAAGGAAACACTGGCTTTAAAGGACATGTTAAACCGGATGGACTCAACAGACATAGGGAACATTCCATCCAAAAGCAACAGAACACACATTCTTCTCAAGTGCACAGGGAACATTCTCCAGGATGTATCATATGTTAGGCTACAAAACAAGTCTTAATAAATTTAAGAAAACTGAAATCATATCAACCATCTTTTCCAAACACAATGGTATAAAACTAGAAATCAACTACCAGAAAGAAAAAAACTGGAAAATTCACAAACAGGTGGAGATTAAACATCATACTACTGAACAATAAGTGGGTCAAAGAAGAAATCAAAAGATACCTTGAGACAAATGAAAACGGAAATACAACATGCCAAAACTTACAGGCTTAAGCAAAAATGTTCTAAAATTGATTGCAGTAATGGATGCACAACTCTTTGAACATAATAACCACTGAATTGCAGATTTTAAGTGGGATAATTGTCTGGTTTGTGCATCATGTCTCAATAAAGCTGTTGTTTGAAAAAAATGCATAGACCTGTACACATACAAATGAGTGCATGTAAAACTGGTGAAACCTGAGTACAGTTTGTACATTTTATTAATGTTGGTTTCATGGTTCTAATATTGTACTATAGCTATATAAGGTATTACCATTAATAGAGAACACCAGGTGAAAAGTACACAGAACTTCATTGTACTATTTTTACAACTTTCTGTAAATCTATAATTATTTGAAAATAAAAAGTAGAAAAGGCAAAAACAAAAAATCCTGAATATGGATGCTTATTCTAGCTCCATTCATAACTGTCAAAAATTGGAAAGAATCCAAATGTCCTTCCAAGGACCAAAGAAATACACTGTAGTACATCCATACAATGGAATATTACTCAGCAGTAAAAAGAAACCAACTATTTATACACACAACAACTTGGATGAATTTCAAAGCCATTAGACTGAGGCTAAAAAGCCAGTTTCAAAAGGTTATATACTGGGGCACCTGGTGGCTCAGTTGGTTGGGTGTCCAACTTTTGATTTTGGCCCACACCATGATCTTAGGGTCATGGTATCAAGCCCTGTATTGGGCTCAGCACTGAATATAGAGCCTCCTTGGAATATTCTCTCCCTCCCTCCCTCCCTCTCTCTCTCTCTCTCTCTCTCTTTCTTTCTCTTTCTCTCCTCCTGTCCCTCTCCCATATTCATTTTCCCTTACTCCCTAAAAAACAAAACAAACAACCACAACTTTACAAAAGGTTATATACTGTATGATTCAATTTATATAACATTCTCAAAATGATGAAATTATAATGATAAGCTGCCAGAAGTTAAGAGTGTATAGGGGGGAGGGTTGAGGGAGAGTTGTTAACTATAAAGAAATAGCAAGAGGGAGTTTTTTGGGGGATGATGCAACTGTTTTATATATAGATTATGGTGGTGGATACATGAATCTATTTGTGTCAAAATTGTATGGATAGATGTGTTTTTAAAAGCCTATTTTAGGGGTGCCTGGGTGGCTCAGTCAGTTAAGTGTCCAACTTCAGCTCAGGTCAGGATCTCATGGTCTGTGAGTTCGAGCCCCAAGTCAGGCTCTGTGCTGACAGCTCAGAGCCTGGAGCCTGCTTCGGATTCTGTGTCTCGCTCTCTCTCTGCCTCTCCACCACTCATGCTCTGTCTCTCCCTCAAAAATTAAATAAACATTAAAAATTTTTTTAAATAAAAAATAAAAAGTCTATTTTAAAATATGAAAATTTTTAAAAAGAAAACAAATGACAAAAGAAAGGAATGAAGGATCAACTCGTAAATTAAATGAGATGCTAAAATATCAAGTTTTCTCAAATGGACAATACTACAGTATGTAAGGGAATGACATCAGCTAATGGCAGAATAGGGAGCTCCAAACTCCCATCCAACCACAGAAACACTGAAAAACAAGCATTAACTGTCAGAATCAATTTTGTCAAAACACTGGAAAAAAAAAATCAAAGGTTTACAAGTAACAAAGTGAACACTGACTTAAAAAAAAAAAGGGGGGGCTCTTTTTAGAAGATGGCGGCTTAGGAGGACGCTGGGCTCACCGCGCGTCCTACTGATCACTTAGATTCCACATACACCTGCCTAAATAACCCAGAAAACCGCCAGAGGATTAGCAGAACGGAGTCTCTGGAGCCAAGTGCAGACGAGAGGCCCACGGAAGACGGTAGGAAGGGCGGCAAGGCGGTGCGCGCTCCATGGACTGGCGGGAGGGAGCCGGGGCGGAGGGGCGGCTCGCTGGCCAAGCAGAGCCCCCGAGTCTGGCTGGCAAAAGCAGAGGGGCCTGACGGACTGTGTTCCGATAGCAAGCGCGACTTAGCGTCTTGGAGGTCATAAGTTAACAGCTCTGCTCAGAAAGCGGGAAGGCTGGGGGACAAAGGGAGGGAGAGCTGCTGAGCCCCCGGACGACAGAGCTCAGTTTGGTGGGGAACAAAGGCACTCACCAGCGCCATCTCCCCCGCCCATCCCCCAGCCAAAATCCCAAAGGGAACCAGTTCCTGCCAGGGAACTTGCTCGCTCTGCGCAAACACCCAACTCTGTGCTTCTGCAGAGCCAAACCTCCGGCAGCAGATCTGACTCCCTCCCGCTGCCACAGGGCCCCTCCTGAAGTGGATCACCTAAGGAGAAGCGAGCTAAGCCTGCCCCTCCTGCCCCCGTGCACCTTGCCTACCCACCCCAGCTAATACGCCAGATCCCCAGCACCACAAGCCTGGCAGTGTGCAAGTAGCCCAGACGGGACACGCCACCCCACAGTGAATCCCGCCCCTAGGAGAGGGGAAGAGAAAGCACACACCAGTCTGACTGTGGCCCCAGCAGTGGGCTGGAGGCAGACATCAGGACTGACTGCGGCCCCGCCCACCAACTCCAGTTATACACCACAGCACAGGGGAAGTGCCCTGCAGGTCCTCACCACTCCAGGGACTATCCAAAATGACCAAACGGAAGAATTCCCCTCAGAAGAATCTCCAGGAAATAACAACAGCTAATGAACTGATCAAAAAGGATTTAAATAATATAACAGAAAGTGAATTTAGAATAATACTCATAAAATTAATCGCTGGGCTTGAAAACAGTATAGAGGACAGCAGAGAATCTCTTGGTACAGAGATCAAGGGACTAAGGAACAGTCACGAGGAACTGAAAAGCGCTTTAAAACGAAATGCAAAACAAAATGGAAACGACGACAGCTCGGATTGAAGAGGCAGAGGAGAGAATAGGTGAACTGGAAGATAAAGTTATGGAAAAAGAGGAAGCTGAGAGAAAGAGAGATAAAAAAATCCAGGAGTATGAGGGGAAAATTAGAGA